>NC_056630.2:20879278-20971778 GCF_002870075.4 Lactuca sativa | reverse complement strand
TTATACATATTTATACGTATATGCGTAATCATAAATTACTATACATATATGTTTGCTCATAGACTGAGTAATCATATATGATTATAATGGTTGGTGGCCGAAGAGGTGGTGGTGGTATAAGTGACAGGGGTGGTAATAGTGGGGTCGGCTGGTGATAAAAGTGGTGGTAGCGATGGCGGTTGTGGTGGCGGGGAAGGCGGTGGAGGTGAAAGGAACAGGCGACGTTAAATAATCATTTATGATTATAATTGACCCGTCGTGTCGGTACGCGGGAGTGTTAGAGCAACAAATGTGAATTATGTGGCTAAGGTTAAATCTCAAGATCTCTATTTTATTTTGAATCTCAATGGAACCTACCTATTTATATATAGGAGTTATAATACTATATTTAAAATATAAACTTAGGCAAACCAAGACTAGGACTCATTCACAAAGACGCACTATAAGAGATGTATAAGGAAACGATCTATAAAATGATCGTTAAATAGGTGTTCTTTTCACCCACCGCTTCTTTGTGTGGTGGAGTGTCATTAGTCGAAAGGGTTTGATAGGACACAAATCATTAAAAGTATAATGTAAAAGTACTAGAACATTCTATAATAGCGTACTTTAGTTACTTTAGGAAAAATGTGAAGATTGTATGCTAATCCATGAAAACACACATTGTTTCTTTGTGAAACGTTAGTGGAGCGTGCATGGTTAACCGACACACTAATTTGGGACTACAAAGATGAAATGATGGTAAAACTTGAAATTTATGATTATTGATGGAGCGTGTGTGGTTACGACATGTCAATGTGAGCTCGTAAATGACATCAAGGGTGTTACACGGGTTTGCATGGTTATTCACATTTTGTTTGTGATTCTCGGTATCCCAGTCACAAATCGAAGAGCATCATCTGAGATTAAACATGTTATTGAATAGTTCAATGAATATCAAAAGATCTAGGAGTTTCATAGGGACTGGAATTGGTAAATTGAATTACCAACCTAAAATAAATTCACAATTTAGTTACGACATCCCTTTTCTTGTTACAAATTGTATTTATGGATCCTAGCCTTAGATATTAATTTTGGTTAAAATATGTAACGGCCCGGATTTCCAGGTATCTTTTATGCTTATATTTTTGGAGTTTTGTGAGGGGACTCGACGAGTTGGAGCTCAAACTCGCTGAGTAGGATCGCGGTTCAGGACGCGGGTTCGCGCCTAGACTCGACAAGTCCAAGGAATGGACTCGGCGAGTCCTCGCTGTTTAATGAAACCCTAATTTCCCGGTCCTAAGCCCTATTTAAAGGACCTTATGGCCCTTCATTGCGGCTACCTTGATCTTGAGAGCACCAAAGCAGCTGAGGGTTCTTATGAGTGAGATAAGAGGCCATTGTTCACCAAATTTGTGTGTTTTTGCAAGAAAGGAAGAGGAAAGTCAAGCTAGAAGAGTTGGGGAGCTTGGATCTACTTTCATTTCATTAGAGGAGGCTTCTTGAGGTATCATTCAGAGCTTATTTCCGTATTTTTGTTGATATGGTCAAATCTAGGGTTTCTTCATGCCTTATTTGCTTTGTATTTGAAGTGTGAGAGGTCCCATGGGGATATGGTGCTTAGATCTGGACCTTAGTAGGTCCAGAGAGTCCCTAATGTCATGCTTTGTGTCCTTCCTTTTGGGTTGGAGGCTAGGATTGCCATTTTAGAGGTCATTTCTCCAAAAAGAGCCTTGTAGGTGTTGTATGGTAACCAAGACATGAACTTTACGTGATGAATGAGCTTAGGAGGGCCAGATCTATGAGTGGATGGAGCGGATCTGACCTCAAAAGCTAGTTTGAGTTGATGCATGGCATGGACTCGCCGAGTCTGAAGAACAAACTCGGCGAGTAGCATGAAGATTGTCCTTAACCACTCAGCGAGTGGTCCTGCCGAGTTATGGGTTGACTCAGTGAGTCAGGGAGAGTTAGAGAGGGTTGACAGATGGACTGAGTCGAGCTGGAACTCGCCGAGTTGTTCTTGAGACTCGGCGAGTTGAGTCGTGGTGGCCCCGCGATTCATGCCAGGTGGAACTCGTCGAGTCAGAGGAGTACTCGACGTGTCAAAAGAGAATCCTAGAGAGTTGGTGAATACGTATAGACGCGCCGAGTCGCCCTAGTGCACTCGCCAAGTCCGGTCAAAATTGACCGTTGACCGTTGACCAGAGTTGACCAGTGTTGACTTGATAGGGGTAGTCAACCTTAGTGGTAAAAGTGTTAATTAGAGATGTATGATGTTATAGGAGGATTATAGCTCGGAGGATCGAGCACGAGTGATTTCCAGGATTCGCGGGTTATCGAGATATACGAGATGAGTCTTCTCACTATACTTTACCTTGATTAGGTAATATACGAGATGAGTCTTCTCACTATACTTTACCTTGATTAGGTAATCAGAGTTATGTGACAGAGTATGTGTATGTTATGTGTTGTACTGCATGATGTCTATATGATTTATGTTGTGCATGTTTATAGAGTTGGAACCGTAAGGTTCCCAGAGTTAGAACCAGTGGGTTCACAGAGTAGGGTCTACGGACCCACAGAGTTATAGCCTCGAGTGGCTAATATGTGTTATGTGTGGTATTTTGGAGAACTCACTAAGCTTTGTGCTTACAGTGTTAGTGTTGTTTGTTTCAGGTACTACTGATGACCGTGGGAAGGCGCCGACTTGATCTGTACACACACAAGGGATTTTTATGTGATATGATTTTGGGATTTTGTATGATGTGAATTGAAGATTTAAACTTGATGTTTATGAAAATTAAATGAAAAATGTTTTTATATTTTGCGAAAATTATTTTGAAATTCACGGTGTTACAAAATATTAAGTATTGAATCAAATAACTAAAATCTGTATCTCGTATTATAGATGTCTGGAAATGGTTCCTCCTCCTTCACCCACTAAAAACGCAAACTTCACTCTTATATGAATTCTGTCAAAAGACAAGCTTACTGGTCCAAACTGTATGGATTGGATGCGAAATTTAAAGAAGACACTTTGTTTTGAGAACAAAGAGTGTGTTCTCGATAGCCTAGTTCCCGAAATTGACGAGGCAACTACTACTCCTGAGGAAATTGTTAAACATAAACAACATGTTGATGACGCCACCAAGGTCACTTGCATTATGAGTGCAACCATGCAACTTAATCTATAAAAGTCCTATAAGGACTATTGGTCCTATGAAATAAACATGGATCTTGCTCAAATGTTCCACAAGAAATCGAGACAAGAGTGTTATGAGGTCATCAAATCCTTAATGTCGTGCAAACTGAAAGAAGGGTAATTCATGTGTGCTCATGTGCAAAAGATGTAGAGACACGTGGAAAGACTAGAAAATCTCAATGTGGATTTCGATAAGGAGTTTGCCATTAATCTGGTACTAAACTCCTTGCCAAGTAGTTATGATCAGTTTACCCTAACTTATCATTTGAAAAACACACAAACAACATTGATTGAGCTACATAGTCTATTGCAAATTGTTGAAGTTGGAATGAAGAAGTCTCATTAGAATAGTATTAAAAATTCCCCTGTCATGGCTATTCATCAAGGTAATAGGAATAAAAGGAAGGATTATTCCTAACCCAAATGGAAAGGGAAAGCCCACATTGGAGAGTCCATTGGTGTGTCAAAGGGAAAGTTCAACTTTGATGCTCCTCTTGTCGGTGATCCGAAAGAGGTCACGTGCTTTCATTATGTCCAGAACGGACATTAGAAGAGAAGTTGTCCTAAGTACATATAAGAAGTGGGAGGAGCAAAGGGCAAGGTGTATGGCTCTACATCTGGAATGTACTCTATAGAAATCAATAACAATCATATTTCAAATTCTTGTATCCTTGATACAGAATGTGGATTCCATATTTGTTCTTATATGCAGGGACTAAGGGAAAGTGAAGAGATTGAGCATGGGAAGCTGAACCTGATTATATGGAATAGGCATACATCAACCGTTACCAAGAATGGGACTTATGAGCTTGTATTTGATAGCCTTAAGCGGTTCCGGTTCCGGTCCCGGTTCTCAATTTCTCGGAACCGCTACCCGTTGGGTAACCGCCAGAACCGATATATATATATATATATATATATATATATATATATATATATATATATATATATATATATATATATATATATATATGTATAATAATAATAATAATAGTAGTAGTAATAATAATAATAATAATAATAATAATAATAATAAAAGGAAGGGTAAATGTATTTACCTTAGGACTTAAAGAAGCATTGTATTTGTTCTATAAAAGAGTTGATTTTCACTGAGAACCATTGTGAAATGAAGTAGCAGTTTAATCAATGTTAAGTGAGAATTAGATTTAAGGAATGATAGATTGATAGAAATTAAAAAAAATACGTTTTACATAGATTGTTATTTGTATGTCAAGCAATCCCACATCGGTGGTTAGATGGAAAGAGCATAACTATTTCAGGTTATATAAATGAGGTTCTATATGTCACTTTTAGCATGGATTACCACATTACTTCCAAGTAATACGGGAGATAGTATGTGGTTTGTTAAAAGGAAATAAAACACTTATTGTTTTGAATAACTAAAAACTAGTTTTCATTAAAATCTAGTTTTTTTACTATTTTTTTTTTGAAGTGGGTACCCGAAATAGGAACCGGAACCGCCGGTTCCAGTTCCTATACCAAAATATTAAGAATTGCTATAGCTGGTTCCGCTTTCGGTTCCAACATGTAAAAAACCTCCGGTTCTGGTTCCATCAAATATAGGCGGGTACCCGCTTATGCTCACCCCTAAATTGATATTGTTAGGGTTGATTTATACAATTGATGTTGTTCCTTAGAAATAACACGAAACATAATTTCCTTTCACGCTTTATTTAGACAGGGTTATCGTTATGTGTTTGACAATAATGATGTTTCAATTTTGGTTTATAAAAATGGTGTTCTTATTGTCAAAGCTTATCCTTCTAATGGCCTGTATGAAATTGATGTGTGTGTGAATAAACTTGGCAATAATGTATTTAGTATTCATTGTTCTAGTGGTTTATATAAGGCATGCTTATGAAATTGTCGTCTTGGGCATATTAACAAAAAATGCATCACCCAACTCCAAAAGGATGGAGTGTTGGAATCATTTTATTTGAAGTCATATGATGAATGTGAATCTTGTCTATTATGCAAGATGACTAAGTAACCTTTCATAGGAACTTGTGAAATAGGTGAAGGATTGTTAGACCTCATCCATACTGATGTATGTGGCCCTTTCAGATCTGCACAAAGGATATTAATTGCTACTACGCGACGTTTACTGATGATTATAATAGATATGGCTATATCTATTTAATTAAGCATAAATCAGAAATTTTTGAAAATTTTAAAGAGTTTAAGCATGAAGTAGAGAATTAGTTGGGCAAGAAGATAAAGAAGCTCCAGTCTGATAGAAGTGGAGAATATCTTAGTATTGAGTTCAACGACTATCTTAAGGAATTTGGAATAATTTCACAATTGATACCTCATAGGACACCACAACTTAATGATGTGGTTGAGAGGCGAAATCGAGCATTACTTGGCATGGTTCCTTCCATGATGAGTCGAGATTCACTCTCTATATCTTTATGGGGGTATGCCTTGGAGACAACCACCTACATCCTTAATCTTTTTCCTACCAAGAAGGTTACCAAAACACCTCATGAAATATGGATTGGGAAACCTCCCTCACTCATACATATCATGGTCTGGGGTTGTGAGGCTATCGTTAGATGCAAGACCCATGGAAAACTGGAACCTAGAGCTAAGAGGTGTATTTTCATTGGTTACCCACAAAAGTCGTTTGGATACTTGTTCTATAGACCTTTTGATAGTGTGGTATTTGTAGTTCGAATATGAGTCTTTCGTGAGAGAGAGGTCATATCCAAAGAGGGCAGTGGAGTATGATTGAACTTGAAGAAATTTAGGAATCATCTAATGAGGAAACCTTAGATTAGGGATGAGCAAAAACCGCACCGCAACTAGAATTAACCGCAAAAAACCGCAACCAGTAAACCGCAGCCGCAATAAAAACCGATGGTGAGGTTTTTTGTTTCTCAAAAAACGCAAATTTGCGGTGCGGTGCGTTTATTAGTTTTCAAAAATCTCAAAAAAACCGCACCGGACCGCATATATTGTATACAACCTTTTTTATTAATTATTAATGTATTAAATATTAAAAATAAAACAAGTTTCATGAATGAAAGTTGAATAAAATACTAGAAGACAAAAGCATGGTTTTTTGTTATGTTTTACTTTGAAAAATGGTGAAATTAGACAATTTTAAGAAATTTATTGTTAATTACTATTGATTTGACGTTTTTAAGATATTAATTGTTTGTGATTTAAGTTAATTGTCTTATACATTATGGTTTTTTTATTATTACAAGTAATATGTTTGAACTCTTAAAACCGTTTGAGCTCTAAACTATGGTTAAAAACCACACAAAATAACCGCACCAAATCCATGCAGTTAATAACCACAACATAGAAAAAACAAAACCGCACCGCAAATAACCGCCTAACTGCACCAAGCGGTTTTAAACATGGATTAACCGCATTTGCGGTTAGTGATGAGGTTTTGGCTAATAACCGCATTGAACCGCACCACGCTCACCCCTGCCTTAGATGACACTAGCAATCAACCAGAGGATGAAATGCATGTTGAAACCATTGAAAGTTTGTTACCTCTTCGTCGATCTGATAGAGTTATTATGCCACCCCCGTTTTATGGTTTCCACATCACTGTGGATGGATACATATTTATCAGTGATAATGCACTAGTAAATTTCGATGAGCCAACTAACTACAAGGAAGCGATAATAGACCCTGGAGCTGCTAAATGTAAAGAGGCAATGGATAACGAGATCCAATCTATGTACGATAACCAAGTATGGACCTTGTTTAGTCATACACCTGGTCGGAAGACAGTAGGTTGTAAATGGATGTTCAAGAAGAAGACTAAAGATGGTAATGTACAAACATTCAAGGCCAGACTGGTTGTGAAGGGCTATACTTAAACCCAAGGGGTTGACTATGATGAGACTTTTTCATCAGTTTCCAAGATCAAGTCGATTAGGGTGATGTTTTACATAGCTGCTTTTCATGACTATGAAATATGGAAAATGGATGTTAAAACTGCCTTCCTTAATGGGAAATTGATTAAGGATGTTTACATGGCTCAACCAGAAGGTTTTGAACATGCCAAATACCCTGATAAGGTGTGAAAGCTTGAGAAGTCCATTTATGGACTTAAACAAGAATCTCGTAGTTGGAATATTTGCTTTTGTGAAAAGGTCAAAGAGTTTAGATTTTCTAGAAGTAAGGATGAAACATGTGTTTATATCAAAGCCGACGGGAGTGTAGTGACCTTTCTAGCTTTGTATGTCGATGACATACTCCTTATAGGAAATGATGATGCAACTTTGCAAGAAGTGAAGTCTTGACTTGGAAAATGTTTTGCTATGATGGATCTAGGTAAGGAAATGTACATTCTTGGAATAAGAATTTACAAGGATAAACAGAGACATTTGTTAGGGCTTAGGCAGAGTACCTAATTGGATAAAATATTGAAACGATTCAATATGGGGAATTCCAAGAAAGGGGATTTACCTATACAACATACTGTAAAATTAAGCAAAACTCAATGTCCCAATACTGATAAGGAAATAGATTCGGTGAGTCGAGTTCCATATGTTTCGACTATAGCATCGATCATGTATGCTATGACTTGTACTCGCCCTAATGTGTCTTATACCTTGAGTATGGTTAGCATATATCAGGGAAATCCTGGCACAACTCCTTGGACAACAGTGAAGAACATACTTAAGTATTTAAGGAATACCAAAGATATGATATTAGTTTTCGATGGCAAAGATAAATTCGAGGTGAGTGGTTATAGTGATGCCGGTTTTCAACGAGCTGGGATAATAGTTATTCACAATCTAAATGGGTATTCCTATTTAATAATGGAGCAATGACTTAGATGAAAGATCTTGTGTGCACGGGAATCATTTTGTAACATTCTGAATTTCAGAAGTATAATTTAAGGGTTTAAAGTGTAACTTCGAAGAATGGACTCGACGAGTAGGTACGCTTACTCGCCAAGTCGGAGGGGGTTGGGTCGCGAATTAAGTGACCAACTCGCCGAGTCGGAAGCTGGACTCGATGAGTTGGTGTTGGAATGATAAAAACCCTAATCTTAGGGTTTGCACCCTATTTAAAGGACTTTATGCCTCTTATTCCCCCAGAAAGTTCCAGAAAACCCTAATTTTGTGTGAGGCTTCATTATTGAGGAGATTGGAGCTTGGAAGAGGAAATTGGCGGGAAAGAGCTTGAGGAATTAAAGGCTTGCTACAAAGGAGTGGTGTAAATCCGGGATCTACTTCAGTTGGAGCTTATATTGGAGGTAATAATCTGTTGCTTGGGTTCTTTTTCATCTAGATCTTTTATCATTTGAAATTTTGGGGCATTTTTTTGTATGATTAAGAGTTATTTTGAGTTAGAGGCTTAGATCTGAGGTTACTACTTCAGATCTAGGCTTGTGATGGTCCATAATGTCATAAAGTTTTAGTCATTGAGTTGTTGGTGAAGCCCCTTAGTCCTTAAACCTAGCCATAGTGTGTTTTGAGCCTATATCTCCTTGGTTTCACGTAAAGTATGCAACTTTATGTGAGGGTTAGATTGTAGAAGGGTGGATCTATGGTTTGGAGCCCCTGCATGGATCGAAAAGCCTCTGAATGGGTTGAGAACTGGAGGGACTCGGCGAGTCAGATGGGTGTACTCGACGAGTTGTATGAACATAAGCATGGACTCGGCGAGTTGGAAGAACAACTCGGCGTGTCTGTTGAAGATTGCCTTGGACTCAGCGAGCCTGGTCACAGAACCCAACCACTTTTGGTTAAAGCCTTGGATTAAGTGAGTCGGTTGGCGACTCAGTGAGTCGGACAGGATGGGACTCAGAGATCGTTGGACTTGGAGAGTCTTGGGGCGACTCGGTGAGTTAACTTGTGTAATGAGAGTTTTCTGGGTATGGGAACTCGGCGAGTCGACGAGGTGACTCGGCGAGTAGAGTCAACCAGGAAGGTTGACTTTGACTGAGGACTTTGACCTTGACCAAAAGTTCACCAGTTTGACTCCCAAGGGTATTTTGGTAATTTTCGTATTTATGGAATTGATTCTTTGGTAGTGTTCTGTCGTGAGGTTCGTGTCGGTGGTCGAAGCAGCTTGGCCTTATCTCTTTAGTCGGCAATTGCAGGTAAGTTATCCTCACTATATCGACAGGGTCTACGACACCAAGGCCGACCCTTTATCGGATGGAAATCCGGGAGTTGTTTGTTATGTTATTGCTTTGCTAGATTTGCGTCCTGGTATTTAGGATGGTGTTATGTTAGTGACTTGGTTAAGGTCGGTACCCGGTATATAGGGTAATGTTATGCTAGTGACCGGTTAGGTCGGAATCCTGGTTAGGATGTTGATATGCTATGTGATCTGATAGATTGTTGTATGGTTAAGGATTTGTTATGTGATTAATTGTTTTATGTGCACATGGTTGTTTGACGGAGGTTTGGGTTGAGGCGGGTCCTGCTTTGTGCTGTAGGCCAACATACCCAGGGCGGACCGGATATTTCAAAGGCCAAGTGAGCGGTTCGGATAGGCTGAAGGCCCTAAGAGGGCAGACCAGATGTGCCGAGGCTCGAAGAGTGGACCAGGCCAACTGAAGGCCCGGTGCGGGCGGACTAGTCATACTGTAGACTCAGAGAGTGGACCAGGTGGATTGAAGGCCCGGTGCGGGCAGACCAATCACACTGTAGACTCGATATACATGGCTAGACTCGAAGGGTGGACCAGGTGGACTGAAGGCTTGGTGCGGCGGACCAGTCCCACAGTAGACCCGATGTGCATGGTTGTTCTATTTGTGCTATGTTATGAGTATGTTTATGTGTGGTTGGTATTTTGGGGGTAACTTACTAAGCTTTCGGGCTTACAGTTCAGTGTTTTGTTTCAGGTACTTTAGGAGATCGTGGCAAGGCGAAGGCGTGATCATACCGCTCCTCATGTTTTATGATTTATGTAATATGGTTATGGGGGATACTCTGATGTTTAAACTATTTTGAAAACAAGATGTATGAACTTAATGGTTTTTGAATGGATTAAAATGTTTTAATTTAGCTTAAATTTTACGGTCGTTACACATTTTAGAATGATATTACTAATAACATATGATCCTATAGGGTCACACCTTATAGCAAGTTACCATCAATTGATTATTTATTAGTACAATTTGATTATTAATAAATATATGAACACTTGTATTTGATTAGAAAAAAACATTATTTTGGGAAATAATATTTTACCAACATATTAGGAATTATTATTTCAATGAAATAATAATATAGAGAACAAAAACTATATATATATATATATATATATATATATATATATATATATATATATATATATATATATATATATATATATATCATATGGTATGGTTATTAAAGTTGTGTACAAACTTTTGGACACTTTAGGTAACCAAATTAAAGTAAATGGTATTTGATTTTTCTCCCATATGACAATAATGAGGGACATGGTCTAGATTTGCTTTTTCTTTATTTTATTCAATACTACATGCTTGTAAAGAGGATGCTTTTACTTTTGCTTTAATGTCTCCTCTTACTTTTGTATAAGATATAAGCAAATGAATGGAGTGTGAGAGCTAAGAGTCTTGAACTTTGTTTCCTCATATTTGGTATTCCAAACTATGAGAAAAATGAGCTCCCAAAGGCTGCCAAAATTTTAAATTCAAGCCCCTCTCTTCCTTTTTCCTTTCTTGCATTTGATTCTAGATAAAAGACCATTAGTTGCTTCGCCTTTGAACACATATTTAGTGTATGTTTCTACGGCTTAGGAATCACTAATTTACAAGTGTTTACTAGCATATAGTGGTGGTTTCATCATGCTTGGTGGATACATTATAAAGAGCTTAATTTAGAGCTTAAATCCACTTTTATCAACTTCCTAATTGTCAAAAGGAACCAAAGTATTCAAAGTTTGTTTCACTTTCTTCTTCTTTGGTTATGTTTAATCTTTATAAATTCTTGCAAAATGATCCTTGGTGGGTATAAAATAGTTTTAGTGTAACACCCAAGATTTTGAAAGCCAAGAAAGTAAAGGAAACCCTAAATTTGGGAGGAACTCGGCGAGTCCAAGGAAGGACTCGGCGAGTCGGAGCGGGGTCCGGGTCGATAAGAAAGTGACCAACTCGACGAGTCGGCCAAGTAGACTCGGCGAGTCTGGTCTGTGCGAGGAAAACCCTAAATCCGGGGCTTGGAGCCTATTTAATCATCTCAATCTTCTTCCTAGGGCTCCTTTACAGTCCCTCACACCCAGAACGCCGCACCTTAAGCCCCCATTGGGTTCATTCAAGCTTTTAGCCATTTTGAGTGGGTTTAAGGAGGAAGAAGGAGTGGGAATCCTTGAAGCATCAGGGAGTGGCTTTGGATCTGAAGTTTGGGAAGCATTTCAGAGCATTAGAAGGTATCAATTCGTTTCTCTCCTCCAGATTTTCCCTTGGTTATGAGTTTTGGGGCTTTTAAGCCATGTTTAAGACCAATCTTGAGCTTGAGGTCCAGATCTGAGGTTGCTACCTCAGATCCATGTTTATTTTGGTTTGTAACCCCAGAAAGTATCAGCCATTGGGTGGAAGTTGGAGCCTCTTGGTCCTAAACCCTAGCTATGGGTGTATTTTGCCTAGATCTCCCTCTCTACACGTAAAGTTTGCAACTTTACGTGGGGAATAGGCTTGGGAAGGGTAGATCTACAGTTTGGAGTTCATGCATGACTCGGAAGTCCTCTGCATGTAAGTGGATCTTATTGGACTCGGCGAGTCCTTCGAGTGGACTCGGCGAGTAGTTTGAAGATGAGGAGGAACTCGACGAGTGTGATGAACAGCTCGTCGAGTCGGATGAAGATAGGCATGAACTCGGCGAGTCTGTTCTTAGACTCGGCGAGTCAGGTCGCGTGGTCCCAAACCCTTTGAGTTAAGACTCGAGTCAGCGAGTCGAGCCAGGACTCAGTGAGTTGGTCAGGACAGGAATCGGGAATCAGTAAACTCGGCGAGTCAGAGGCTGACTCGGCGAGTAGAGTCGCGAGTGGAAGGACTCTGGATTTATGAACTCGGCGAGTCAGTGGGGTGACTCGGCGAGTAGGGTTGACCTGGAAGGTTGACTTTGACCAAAGTTGACTTGGTTAACCTTTGGAGGTCAGTTAGACTAAGTGTTGGGTTGTTGTTGGTAGCTCGGGGAGCTAGCGGAGCAGCAGTTCGGAGTTAGCGGTCAGGTAGCGGTCAAAGGGGTTAGCAGCGGCAGTTCAGCAATATCAGGTGAGTTTCCCTTTTGTATGAATGGGTCTACGGCCACAATGCCGGCCCATGTAGTTATGAGTAGAAGACCCGGGGGTTAGCCCTAGGCACAGTATGCTAGTATGATATTTGGACGAGGTCCAATGACAGAGGGCGGGTGCCCAAGGAGCGGTTTATGCGATAGTCTATACTTGTTGTCTGTGTGATTCTTGTATGTGCCTGGTAGGGAGGTGAGAGAGGGCGAGGTCCCGTATCTCACCAATAGCAGAGTGTGGATGGTGTTCCACATCTCAGTAGCAGCAGAGCAGGGGCGAGGCCCAAGTTAGGAAAGGAGTGAGGGTGGGCTGGGCCCGAACCTCACTATCAGCAGGAGTATGGACGAGGTTCCATGACTCCTCAGTAGCAGAACTCGGGCGGGGCCCAGAGATAGGCGAGGCCTTAGAGCAAGGGTTGTTAGTATATGTTTAGCTTATGTAATGTTATGTGATACGTTTATGTGCTATTATATGTTAGTGGGCGAGGCCCTGTGACAGGCGAGGCCTAAGTGAAACAGATCTGTATCCGAGCGGGGCTCGAAGCCAGGCGGGGCCTGGAGCGGCGGGGCCGTTGTAGCGGGCGAGGCCCGAAGTAGAGGGCGAGGCCCAGGATAGCGGGCGTGGCCCAGTATGTGCAGTATGTGGTTTTGCATGGTATGTGGTAAGGTGGGGAACTCACTAAGCTTCGTGCTTACGGTTTTCAGTTTTGTTTTCAGGTACTTCCGGTAGCGGAGGGAGGAGCTCGGGGTGATCGCATGGCACACACCATAGATTAGTCAACCTGGGAAATGTTTACTCTGATAATAAACATGTGTTTTGAAAACCTATACTCAGATTATGTTTTGGAATGATGTCTTTGGTTAAAGTAATGTTTTATTAAAAAGAAATTTTTGGTCTTAAATTTTGGGATGTTACAAGTTGGTATCAGAGCCTTGGTTTGAGGGATTCGGGCATACTCTCGGGTGTGCCTGAACTCAAACTGAGGGGTCGGATGAAAAGTTTTCAAAATGTGAAAAGACAGTTTTGTAAAAAAAAAAAAAAAAGAATTTTGAGAATGAAAAACAGTTTTAGAAAAGCAAAAAGAATCCAGAAAGAAAAGAACTTTGAAAAGAGAAAAGAGGTGTGGTGCATGCAATCAACCGAGCTCAAGTAAGTACCCCAAAATACCCATACAAGTTTATGTTATGATCATCAGTTGATGGAACAGCATGCTAGAATAGGACTAAGGATCGAGGGATGATGCCTTATGTGCCTGTTATTTGTGCTTTTGAGCTGCACGATAGTGCTGATTAGACAGTAGTAGGATAGCCTGTTTAGGTTATGCCTGAGTTTATGAGTTTGTGTTGCATGCTAGTTCAGATTCTTGCTATGTGGATATGATTGTTTGAGTATGTTGTGGTTAGATTTTCCCCTTGTCCGAATGCTGCTTGCTTTGTGCATTATGGGATTTTGAGTGATGGGAGTTAGCCATTAGGTGGATACGTCACGTCACATGTGATCAGGGTTGAATAATCTCAGAGTGCTGGATTTGGCCCTATTGCGCAGCTCTCGTTTGAGTCCAACCGTTGTAGGGACGAGTCTTTTACTTTAAGGATTATCTGAGCCTCGTCGCATGTGATGGTATCCAGGTGATGGCTGATTGGCATCACGAGGAGACCTTCAGCAGCTGAGGACTGGTTTGAGTTGAGTCAGAGGTTTCCCCTAGGGTAAGCCTAGGATGAGATAGAGTTGGGAGCAATATTAGTGGATAAGGGACCTGGTGGAGTCAAAGCAATTCCTGAGGAAAGTACGGATAGATGTGGAAGGTAGTATGGGCCCGTACTACTGAAAGCAGAGGATCCGTACTTGATTCAGGAAGGGCTAAGACAAGACCGGGAACCTAGTAAGGGGTGTGTTTGGTCTCGCATCAGTGATGAGTATTTTGATTGTGGTTGTGGTATATTTTTCAGCATGGTGACATTGCGAGAGAGACCAGCGGGCGGATCAGGCGCCGGAGAGGGATCAGGCTTGGGTTCAGGGACCGAGCAGCTCGAGGAGCGGATGAGAGAGTTGATATCAGCTGAGGTTACGCACAGTATTCTAGCTCAGACTCCTGTGATCTTTGGCACGGTCAAGGAGGGCATACTGGAGATCTTGGAGGAGAGGCTGGGAGCCTTCCGTACTGAGATGATGGCATTGATGGGAGCGCGTACCTTGACATTTCGAGAGTTCAGAGCCTGCGGGGCACCGGATTATCATGGGGCTAGGGACCCCATTGCTAGCAGCAGATGGTTGGCTGATGTTGCCAACGCTTTTCGTTCGAGCAAGTGTCCCGAGGGGGACAAGGTTAGACTCGCCTCCTGTCTTCTGAAGGACAGAGCGAGGGATTGGTGGGAGGAGATTGGTCATGCTTTGGGGGATGATGCCGCGTTGGACGCGATGACTTGGAGCGATTTCTCGGCCAGGTTCAGGGCGGAGTTTTTGCCGATTATTGAGGTGCAGCAGCTGGCACGAGAGTTTCAAGATTTGACGCAGACTACTGAGACTGTGGCGGAGATCACCGCCAAGTTCAGGGAGAGGGCTCTTCTTGTACCGCAGTATGTAGCGGATGAGGAGATGAAGAAGGCTCGGTACCATGAGATGTTGAGGGACGACATCAGGGAGTTCGTGAGCAGGTCCAGCTGTAAGACGTTGGAAGATATGATTTCTCGGGCTAGGGAAAGGGAAATTGATTTGGAGCAGATCCGGAAGAGGAAGCCGGATGAGGTTCAGGTATCAGCAGGTTCGGGCAAAAGGCCCAAGGGATCGGATTCGAGATCGAGGGATCATCAGGACCGCAGTCGGTGCGGAAAGTGTGGCAGGGCGCACGGGGGTGCGTGCAGGAGTGGTAGCGGTGGTGAGTCTGGCTGCTTCAAGTGCGGTCGGACTGGTCATTTTAGCAGGGATTGTACTGTTACCGCCGCGCAGGGATCAGACATGATATGTTTTCACTGCAACCAGCGGGGCCACAAGAAGGCCCGGTGCCCCAGTTTGTCTTCAGCAGGACGGGTGATGGCACCCGCCCCTGCGACCTTGAGGATCACGGATGGCCGCCAGGGCCGGGTAGAGGCACCTGCAGCAGGGAGCAGGGCTTTCCAGATGACGACCTTGGAGACGCGAGCATCGCCGGACGTTGCAGGTATGCAATTTCCATTCTCAGTTCTTTTATTTTGTGCATGACTTCATTGTTATGGTTCTGCATCATTATCGGTATGAGTATTTTATTTTGATTGGTTGATTGTGATCGAGTTATATGCCATCTGCATACCTTGGATATTTGTATGGTAGTTAGGGGGATGTGCTCTCTTGAAGAAGGTTTTGAAGGATGCAGTAACTGTAGCATGCTTGGGAGGGATTTGGTACGTTTCGCTAGTTCAGAGTGGTGCAGTGATTGTGATGGATTGTCTAAATCCCTAGCTATGGCAGGCTTGGGTTCCTCAGTAGATGGGCTATGGAATGGTAGCGAAGATCGGGATCTCTTTGAGTATTGAGCAACAAGGGGTAAGCAGGATCGAAGTGGGGGAGAATTCTCCGGGTGTGCCCAGGGAGGAGCACACAGACCCAGAATGAGTGCGTGACCTCCGAGAGGGAAGAGAGAGGTAGTTCAGCGTTTGTTGGATTGAGGATTTCAGGGTTGGGAGTTTGAGAAACTCCACATCAGCTAGTGCGTGAGATGGTAATGGTTAGTTATGGTTGCGAACTCAGATTGTGGATCGCCTGAAGGACTCCCGGGAGTCGGAATAAGGATCTTGAGAAGCTGATGTCACGTGGGTGCCTTCGTATTAGCAGTCGGCAATGGTTGGTGATGTAAGACTACGGGTAAGCCGTAGCATTCCTTGGTAGCTCCGTTAGTGGAGTTGGGGCGAGGCCCTTATCTCCTAGTGACCAGGTAGGGATCCAGATTGGGTAGTGGATAAGAATGTTAGGGAGTTGCCTGTATAGCTCTAGAGAGGTGAGACCTTGGGAGAGGCCGTTCCAGGATATAGTTGGGTGAGACCCGTGGGCGAGGCCCGTATGAGATTAGCAGTGCAGATGAGACCTGGGAGCAGGGTGCTCAGTTGTATGGTCGGGTGGGACCCGTGGGCAAGGCCCGCGCGAAGGTGACTAGACTAGTGAGACTAGAAGGATAGAGGCGGGTGGGACCCGTGGGCGAGGCCCGTGAGTTTAGCAGCGCAGGTGGGACCTGGTCGGGATCTTAGTGTCAAGTTAGGGGATCGGGGATCCCAGGTTTGTAGTGCCTGGATGGTAGGATTGTATGAACAATTATAGGTGGTCGAGGTTCTTTGGAAGTCGCTGGGAGCGACCAATGATGGTGTTGGGACTAGCTATCGGTGGGAACCGGTAATTCAGTCATTGATAGGTTGGTAGGGACCAGGGCGGTCCCGGTTTATCAGGAAGTCAGTCGAGGAATAATTGAATTGCCAGTCGGTGGCAGTGTGAGTATGCAGCGTATGGTGGACTTCAGTTAGTTGAGTCGAGGGGTGCTCGACACCAAGTGTTGGCAGGAAGGAGTGTCAGTGAGTGCTGACGGCGATGACCCGTCCTGGGAATAGCAGGGAGGTGATGGAGTTAGTGAAGGATAGGACCTTCACAGTGTCAAAGGAAAAGTCAGTTATGAGGCTTTGCCTTGGGAATGCAAGGGATTTGCGCAAGGAAAGAAGTGGAGAACCTCTGCGGGTTCAGTGCAGTATTCGGTGGAAGACCAGCGCAGGTTAGCGGCTGGTGTTGGGTATTGGAGGCAGATCGCAGGCGGTGGGCCATGGTAAACTTCGAGGACGAAGTTTAGTTTAAGTGGGGGAGAGTTGTAACACCCAAGATTTTGAAAGCCAAGAAAGTAAAGGAAACCCTAAATTTGGGAGGAACTCGGCGAGTCCAAGGAAGGACTCGGCGAGTCGGAGCGGGGTCCGGGTCGATAAGAAAGTGACCAACTCGACGAGTCGGCCAAGTAGACTCGGCGAGTCTGGTCTGTGCGAGGAAAACCCTAAATCCGGGGCTTGGAGCCTATTTAATCATCTCAATCTTCTTCCTAGGGCTCCTTTACAGTCCCTCACACCCAGAACGCCGCACCTTAAGCCCCCATTGGGTTCATTCAAGCTTTTAGCCATTTTGAGTGGGTTTAAGGAGGAAGAAGGAGTGGGAATCCTTGAAGCATCAGGGAGTGGCTTTGGATCTGAAGTTTGGGAAGCATTTCAGAGCATTAGAAGGTATCAATTCGTTTCTCTCCTCCAGATTTTCCCTTGGTTATGAGTTTTGGGGCTTTTAAGCCATGTTTAAGACCAATCTTGAGCTTGAGGTCCAGATCTGAGGTTGCTACCTCAGATCCATGTTTATTTTGGTTTGTAACCCCAGAAAGTATCAGCCATTGGGTGGAAGTTGGAGCCTCTTGGTCCTAAACCCTAGCTATGGGTGTATTTTGCCTAGATCTCCCTCTCTACACGTAAAGTTTGCAACTTTACGTGGGGAATAGGCTTGGGAAGGGTAGATCTACAGTTTGGAGTTCATGCATGACTCGGAAGTCCTCTGCATGTAAGTGGATCTTATTGGACTCGGCGAGTCCTTCGAGTGGACTCGGCGAGTAGTTTGAAGATGAGGAGGAACTCGACGAGTGTGATGAACAGCTCGTCGAGTCGGATGAAGATAGGCATGAACTCGGCGAGTCTGTTCTTAGACTCGGCGAGTCAGGTCGCGTGGTCCCAAACCCTTTGAGTTAAGACTCGAGTCAGCGAGTCGAGCCAGGACTCAGTGAGTTGGTCAGGACAGGAATCGGGAATCAGTAAACTCGGCGAGTCAGGGGCTGACTCGGCGAGTAGAGTCGCGAGTGGAAGGACTCTGGATTTATGAACTCGGCGAGTCAGTGGGGTGACTCGGCGAGCAGGGTTGACCTGGAAGGTTGACTTTGACCAAAGTTGACTTGGTTAACCTTTGGAGGTCAGTTAGACTAAGTGTTGGGTTGTTGTTGGTAGCTCGGGGAGCTAGCGGAGCAGCAGTTCGGAGTTAGCGGTCAGGTAGCGGTCAAAGGGGTTAGCAGCGGCAGTTCAGCAATATCAGGTGAGTTTCCTTTTTGTATGAATGGGTCTACGGCCACAATGCCGGCCCATGTAGTTATGAGTAGAAGACCCGGGGGTTAGCCCTAGGCACAGTATGCTAGTATGATATTTGGACGAGGTCCAATGACAGAGGGCGGGTGCCCAAGGAGCGGTTTATGCGATAGTCTATACTTGTTGTCTGTGTGATTCTTGTATGTGCCTGGTAGGGAGGTGAGAGAGGGCGAGGTCCCGTATCTCACCAATAGCAGAGTGTGGATGGTGTTCCACATCTCAGTAGCAGCAGAGCAGGGGCGAGGCCCAAGTTAGGAAAGGAGTGAGGGTGGGCTGGGCCCGAACCTCACTATCAGCAGGAGTATGGACGAGGTTCCATGACTCCTCAGTAGCAGAACTCGGGCGGGGCCCAGAGATAGGCGAGGCCTTAGAGCAAGGGTTGTTAGTATATGTTTAGCTTATGTAATGTTATGTGATACGTTTATGTGCTATTATATGTTAGTGGGCGAGGCCCTGTGACAGGCGAGGCCTAAGTGAAACAGATCTGTATCCGAGCGGGGCTCGAAGCCAGGCGGGGCCTGGAGCGGCGGGGCCGTTGTAGCGGGCGAGGCCCGAAGTAGAGGGCGAGGCCCAGGATAGCGGGCGTGGCCCAGTATGTGCAGTATGTGGTTTTGCATGGTATGTGGTAAGGTGGGGAACTCACTAAGCTTCGTGCTTACGATTTTCAATTTTGTTTTCAGGTACTTCCAGTAGCGGAGGGAGGAGCTCGGGGTGATCGCATGACACACACCATAGATTAGTCAACCTGGGAAATGTTTACTCTGATAATAAACATGTGTTTTGAAAACCTATACTCAGATTATGTTTTGGAATGATGTCTTTGGTTAAAGTAATGTTTTATTAAAAAGAAATTTTTGGTCTTAAATTTTGGGATGTTACATTTTGTTTATTCAAACAAAAATGCTTCAATTGTTAATTATGCCTAATTTTGTGTTTATAATTGGACTATTTTAAATAAAAACCCAACATTGGAAAATTTCCAAGCAGCAAACATTGGTTGAATCTACTTGGGAATCGGAGTATATCGTAGCAAGTGAGGCAACAAAGGAAGCAACTTGGTTAAAGAATTTCATTGGAGACCTTGGAGTAGTTCCATTAATCCAAGAGCCCATGGAGATTTTCTACGACAACGAAGGTGAGGTTGCTTTGACAAAAGAACCAAAGGATCTTGGGAGATCAAGGCACACCGAAAGAAAATACCATTACATCTCGCATCAAGTTGAAGAAGGAAAACTCGTGGTGAATCGTGTGTCATCAGAGGAGAATCTTGATGATCCTCTCACAAAGGGTTTAAGTAAGATAAAGCACTTTAAGCATACTAGGAGCATTGGACTAAAAGATGATATTAGATTTATATATTTAGAAATTAGTTGATAGTTTTGAAATAATGTAACAACAATAAATTGTAATTGTTTTTGGTGATTAAATAATAGAGAATTATTTATGAGTTTTAACTACCATCTTCAATTTTTTATTCTTGTGTTTCACTTTGCATGTTTTACTTCCTAAATATTAATTTATTCAAAATACCATAGTTAGTAATACTTTTGGGAGTATGTATTCATTTAAGACTGTCATGAAATATGTGTAGATTGTCCATGGTGATTAGACATTGCATAGAGATTGATGTAATATTCACGAGTACTTAGAAAATAGGGATTTTGAGATTTGGTTAAGCTTGCGCTTAGAGATTAGTTCATGGATTCAATCTCGAGTAGTTGTAAGACGATAATATATTGTATTCTTAAAACAAAGATATATAATTCAAAGCTTCCAAATCTATTGTGCATTGGTTTTGCATCAATGCATCTGTAACAGGGAGTGATAAAATGCAACTCCATGTATGGCATAATGAGTAAAAGGTGTGATTATATAGTCAAAGTTTATTCGTTCATTTTTCCTATTAAGGAAAAATGATATCTTTGGGCCCCTCAGTGATTCGATGTTGATATTGTAGTGTTGGGCCCAGCCAGGACTAACTGATGTGTTGAATTCATATTCTAATGTTGTCATCAAAAATTAGAAATCGAGAAAAAGAATATTGGACCATGAGATTGATTCATATCCATGTCTCGTGTCCATATGATATCTTGAAACAAGGAGTAGTTGATCACTTATCTTAAGGAAGATGATAAATTTAATTAATGTTTGGCAGTGGATTTGGAAAAAACTCTTTACTAGTTATTTAAAGACAATATTTTCAATTGTAGTTAAAGACTTATCCAAGAGGGAGACTATTGAATTAAGGTATCTTAATGAATAAAAGTTAATTTCTTTTTAGGTTGCCCTCATAACCATAAAATACCTAGGATTGATATTAAGAGATAGAGATAGACATATATATATATATATATATATATATATAGAGAGAGAGAGAGAAAGAGAGAGAGAGTGTGTGTGTGTGAGTGATAAAATGATTTGTTAATAAATTATATGATTGATATATTAATTAGAAATAGTTAATTAAGAATTAAGAATTAATCAGAATTAACTAGAAAATAATTTTGAATTAATTAAAATTATTAAAGGTTAAATGGTTGAATTGCAAATGCTCAATAGTTGAGCAAGGGAGGCAATTCTAGAACCTCCCTAGAGATGGACGGTTTCGAGGAGGCAAAAGAAAGGTTTTGGAAGCCTCCTATATCAGATAAGGAAACATATATGAATTAGATTAAAATACAATTATTTTAATATTCAAATATAGGGTTTCTAGGATATCTGGCAGCTACAAGTAAAGATATACCTTAGCCAAAACCAATCCCCTACACACTGATGGGTTTTGGCCATATGAACATTCCTATGTGCACATGCAAACCCTAATGCTTGGATCTAGGTTTCTCTAATTAAACATGCATTGGATCCAAGACTTCTAATGACTAATGCAGTATAAGAACAATACGAAATCAGAATTAGAAGCATACCTTGAAACACTTGTTTGATCTTCTAGGTCTTGGAGCTTTAGAGTCACAAATGTCACTCCTCTAATGGCTTACAAACACCAACTAGCAAGAGGATGATTTGAGAGAGAGGAGAGGGAATAGAAATCGGCCAGGGTTTCTTTGCTTTAGCAGAGGTGCCGATTTCCCTTGCCCCAAGGGTCTATTTATACTTGTAAGGCTTCTAGGGTTTCACCCTTAAACCCTAGTTGGATAATCTTTACTCAAAGCAATCCAAATCCTTTCCAAGATAATCCCTTGGATGATTTGTGGCTTATCCCAAGCCCTAGAAATCGTCCAACCCTATCCAAGAAGGATTTACAGCCCAAAGTGTAACTATCAAACAATTGACAGTTTATACCCTCTTATTTAATTAATCTCTTTAAGTCACCAAATTAATTCTAATTAATTTATGACTTATATTAATCAAATAACAATATTATTATTCCTTATATTATTCTCATAATATATCAATAATATTTATTCTCTCATAATAAATCATCCTGTCAAGTTGCTATGGTGAAGGCAACCCAAAAGGACCATGCACAATCGGATCAAATACTTGCCTAATATAGTTGTAGCCTTAGACACTATTCCAACAGTCTCCCACTTGGATAAGTCTAGTAACTATATGCACAAGTACAATTCGATTTGCAATCGTAGCTCTCAAAGACGCTGTCAAACTCTGATCTAATCAATCTTGTCCTTTAGATAAGGGATCGTATAGTCCTCTGTTAGATATCATGCTGACAATTCTACGGAATAATTTGTCTAGCATTTTAGTTTCTCGATCTCTGATTCATTTGACATAGAACTTAATCGAACACATCAATTCAGTTCTGACCGGGCCCAATACATAAGTCAAATCAAATCATCGAGCGGCCGAGATATCGCTTTTACCCTCTTGGGATAAAAGTAACAGATAAAATTCGACTTATATGCATTTACTTATTCATTAATCAACTATACACAACAATGCATTTTATAACACCGAGTTACTGATGCGTTTTCGCATTATCAATGTACAACCAATTAACAAATAACAAACCATATATCTAGGTTTTAAGACTATATGATATTATCGTCTTGCGATCACCCTTTTATATCATATTCCATAAGGTGATTCCAGCAAGCGTGGGTTTGTTCCAATGCTCAAAACCAGTTCATAAGCACTCACGAACGTTGCAGCAACCTTTTGCTATGTCTAAAACCATTTAGACAATCTACACACCGATTCATGACAATCTTCATTCATATCTACTTCCAACATATGAACGATTGTGGACAATTTGAATAATTCGATTATTCTTAATAAACTCAATTATTCTGGAAGTCAAAACATGCAAAAATTGAAACAATAGTTAAACAATTAACACAAGACAGTAACATTACTCATAAATAATACTCCTTTATTTAATCATCAAATGTTAATTACATTTATCTATTACACGTTTCTACTACTATCTAATCTATGCTAATATCATCCTTCAGCCCAATACTCCTAGCATGTTGCAAGTGTTTAACCCTACTCAGTCCCTTCGTAAGCGGATCTGCTAGGTTATCTTCTGATGATATCCTCTTCACTATGAGTTATCCTTCTTCTACACGATGTCTAATAAAGTGATATTTTCTGTCAGTATGTCGAGATCTACCATGATCCCTTGGTTCCTTGGTCAAGGCAACCGCTCCTTCATTATCACAGAAAATTTCCATGGGCTCCTTTATGGCAGGTACAACTCCAAGATCACCAATGAAGTTCTTCAACCATATTGCCTCCTTCGACGCTTCGCTCGCTGCAATGTACTCTGATTCGCACGTTGAATCAGCTACGGTTTCCTGCTTGGAACTTTTCCAAGTTACTGCTCCTCCGTTTAGGGTAAAGACCCAGCCCGACTGCGAACGGTCGTTGTCCCTGTCGGTCTAAAACTGGCATCACTATACCCTCGCACCTTCAAGTCATCACTCCCTCCGAGGACTAAGAACCATTCCTTCGTCCTCCGAAGGTACTTAAGGATATTCTTAACCGCAATCCAATGGGCTCTGCCAGGATTCCCTTGATATCTGCTAACCATGCTCAAAGCAAAGGCTACATCAGGGCGAGTACAAGTCATAGCATACAAGATTGAGCCAACTACGGAAGCGTATGGTACTCGGCTCATTTCTGCTATTTCAGCTTCGGTACTTGGACTTTGAGTCTTACTCAACTTGGCATTACTTTGTATTGGTAATTCTCCCTTCTTCGAGTTTTCCATACTAAAACGTTTTAGTACCTTCTCTAAGTAAGTGTTCTGACTAAGTCCAATTAGTCTCTTACTTCTTTCTCTTACTATCCTTATTCCCAAAATATAAGAAGCCTCTCTGAGGTCCTTCATAGCGAAGCACTTCCTGAGCCATGACTTAACCTCCTGCAGAGTCGGGACGTCGTTTCCTATGAGTAATATGTCATCGACATATAGAATGAGGAAGCTTACTATACTCCCACTGGCTTTGACATATACACACGATTCATCTTCGCTTCGTACAAATCCAAATTCTTTGACTTTCTCATCGAAGCAAAGATTCCATCTGCGAGATGCTTGCTTAAGTCCATAAATGGACTTCTCAAGCTTACACACTCTATTCGGATGCTTTGAATCCACAAACCCCTCTGGCTGAGCCATGTAAACATCCTCAGCCAACTTTCCGTTAAGGAAAGCGGTCTTGACATCCATTTGCCAAATCTCATAATCATGAAATGCGGCAATAGCTAGCATTACTCTAGTAGACTTTATCTTCGCAACTGGTGAGAAGGTCTCATCATAGTTAACTCCTGGAGTTTGAATAAAGCCCTTCGCAACCAATCGCGCCTTATACGTGTGTACTTTTCCATCCACGTCGGTCTTCTTCTTGAAGATCCATTTGCACCCAACGGTCTTACGTCCGGGCACATTATCAACCAAATTCCAAACTTGGTTATCATACATGGATTGGATCTCGCTATCCATCGCCTCTTTCCATTTCGCAGACTCCAGGCTTGCCATGGCTTCCTTATAGCTATTAGGTTCATCAAGGTTTATTAGTGTACCATCACTAATATACGTGTCCCCTTCGGTAGTAATATGAAAACCATAAAACTGGGGTTGAACTCTAACTCTTTTGGAACGTCTAAGAGGTAAGGATTCGTCAATCGGTTCAACCGGAGTTTCCTCCTCGGGTTGAGTGCCAGCGGTAGAGGTTCCGTTATCTATCGATTCTTGAATCTCTTCAAGCTCGATTTGCCTCCCACTGTCTCCTTGGCTTATGAGTTCTCGCTCTCGGAAAACTCCTCTCCTCGCAACAAAGACAACATTGTCCTTTGGTCTATAGAAGAGATATCCAAAGGATTTCTGCGGGTAGCCGATGAAAATACATCGCTCACTACGAGGTTCGAGCTTGTCGTGAGTATCTCATCTTACGAAAGCCTCGCAACCCCAAACCTTGATATGTGCCAACGAGGGAGCTTTCCCTGTCCACATCTCGTGAGGTGTTTTGGCAACCTTCTTAGTAGGAACTCGGTTAAGGATATGGGCGGCAGTCTCTAAGGCATACCCCCAAAAAGAGATTGATAGTGAAGCACGACTCAACATAGAGCGAACCATGTCCAACAAGGTTCGATTACGCCTTTCTGCCACACCATTCAATTGTGGTGTCCTAGGTGGCGTCAATTGTGAAACTATTTCACACTCCTTGAGATAATCATGGAATTTAAGACTTAGGTACTCTCCTCCTCGATCGGATCGAAGCATCTTGATTTTCCTGCCCAATTGATTCTCCACTTCATTCTTGAACTCTTTGAACTTTTCAAAAGTTTCTGACTTTTGCTTGATTAAGTAGATATACCCATATCTACTATAGTCATCGGTAAAAGTCACATAGAAGCGGTTCCCATCCTTCGTGGTTGATCTAAACGGTCCACATACATCGGTATGTATAAGGTCCAATAGACCCTCACCCCTTTCACACGTACTTGTGAAGGGTGACTTAGTCATCTTTCCAAGCAAACAAGATTTGCATGTGTCATCTTCCCTAAGGTCGAATAACTCCAACACTCCATCCTTTTGGAGTTGGGCTATGTGCTTCTTGTTGACATGTCCAAGACGACAATGCCACAAGGATGCTCTATCCATACTATTGGAAGAATCCATGCATAAAACATCATTTCCTAAGTTATCTTAAATCATAACGGTTTCATAAATTCCATTACATGGTATAGCTTCAAAATAAAAGACACCATTTAGATAAGCCAAAATAGAACCATTCTCATTATTAAAAGAAAATCTAAAACCTTGTCTAAACAAACCATGAAATGAAATGATGTTTCTAGCCATTTCTGGCGAATAGCAACAATTGTTCAAATCTAAAGATAAACCATTCCTAAGGACTAAAGAATACACTCCAATCTTGGTCACAGGCGACGATCTTCTATTCCCCATGATTAGATTTATCCTTCCAGGCTCCACATCCCTATTTCTTCTTAGTCCCTGCACATTAGAACAAATGTGGTAACCACAACCGGTATCAAGAACCCAAGAAATAGCATGAGATGAATCGTTAGATTTAATTGTGTATATATCTGCGAAAGACGGCTTGATCTTTCCTTCCTTGATGGCTTGCAGGTACTCTGGGCAGCTTCTCTTCCAATGTCCTATCTTGTGGCAGTGGTGGCACTCTGCCTCCTTTGGGTTAGGGCATGGTTTAGCAGGATCAACTTTGGTCCCACTAGAAGAGGCACCATCTCGGGACTTAACCTTGCGATGGTTCTTAGACGAAGCCTTCCTCTTCTTTCCCCTTCCTTGTCCAATAGCCAAAACAGGAGCAGCGGGTGGATTGGGAGTTGGTGCAACAGACTTGTCCTTGAAGTTGCTCTCAGCGACCCTCAAGAGACCTTGGAGCTTGCTTAGGGTGACCTCTTCTTTGTTCATGTGGTAGGTCATTCTAAATTGATTGTAACTTGGAGGCAAATAGTGAAGCACCATGTCGATCGCCAAGTCTTCCCCAAAGTCAACATTCAACTTGCGAAGACGGTCGACATACCTTTGCATCTTTTGTAGGTGCACGGTAAGAGACTCTCCATGACCCATTTTAGTGGAAATCATGTTAGTGAAAATCTCATAACGCTCTTGTCTCGCATTTTGGTGGTATCTCTCCAACAAGTCTTGGTGCATCTCGTACGGGTACACGTCCTCATAGGACTTTTGGAATTCGGAGTTCATAGTGGCTATCATGATGCAATGTACCTTCGTTGCATCACGCTCGTGAGTTTCAAAAGCGGTCATTTCAGCCGGAGTAACGATTTCAGGGTTGATTTTCTCGAGCTTCTCATCGAGGACATACTCCTTGTCCTCATAGCGAGCAATAGTGCGAATGTATCTTATCCATTCGCTAAAGTTCGTCCCATCGAAAGTGACCTTTTGACAAAGGCTCATCAATGTGAATGAACTAGCAGCAGCGTTGTTTGCTTTTGACATCTACAAATAGAAAGGACAAAGATAGATTAGAATATGAATCCCTAATTATCACCCAATAAGAAAATTAGGGCTAGGATCCAACAACAATATTTACATATTAGAAAAGGGATACCGTAATCTAACATGCAAACAATTTGAAGGTAAGTGAATGACGATTCACTAATTCTCCATCACGAAAACATAACTTTAAGTTCTAAATGTATTGAGAATTCCTAGGTCTAGATGAGATTCATTGAAACTTTTCAATGGCATGTTTAAATCTCGATATGCCCCTCTTGTTTGTGACTGGGATACCAAGGATCACAAAGCGGGTGTGAATTACCATGCAAATTTACATGGTGCCTTCATTGTAACGATCACCTATTCGATGTGCCGATAAACCACACACGCTCCATCGAACTATGATAAACAATGAATCACCCTTTGCCACCTTTGCTTAGAACCAATTAGTGTGCCGGTAAACCACACATGCTCCACTAACTTCTTAGCAAGGGTGCAAAGTGTAATTTCATGGGATTGCATCAATTCACTTTTCCTAAAGTAACTAAGATTGGGAAATTTTTGAAAAACATGTAGTTACTTTGTATTTCATATTATACTTTTAATGAGAGATGAGGTTGCCCTATCCTACCCGTTCGGCTAACGACCCTCCACCGATCAAGCAAGCGGTGGGTGTGAGTGTACACCCATTAAGCGTCATTTTATAGGCAGCAACCTTATACCCACCTTATAGACCGGCTTCGTGAATGAGGCCTACTAACGGTAAGACTAGCATTTTAGTTATACATATATATATATATATATATATATATATATATATATATATATATATATATATATATATATATATATATATTAATCTTGTAATATTATATTAGTATAGGGTTGGATTTTAAACTTGTAAAATTCTAGGGTTTGAAATTTAAATTGTCTAAATTAAACTTTTAATCATAAAACATAAATTTCAAAACTTGAGGGCAAGTTTTAAACATTTAAAACATGGAGGATCAAATAACAAATAATCTTAATTAACAATTAATTCCATAATTATCCATATTTGATTTATTTAATGATTTCTTGCAAAATAATTTACCAATTTAATCAAAATAATTAATTAATTATCACATAAGGAAATTAAATATTTTATTAATTGATAAATATCTTTAATTAGATCAAGATTATAGTCATATATATCAAGAAATTGGATTAGGGTTGATCTAATATGATAAAGGCAAGTTTCCATAAGATAAATATCAAAAAATCCCGATTTTGGCCCTTCCTGACGCTCGGACTCGTCGAGTCAGGCCAACTCGTCGAGTCCACCATGGGACTTGTCGAGTTCATGACACAGAACCACAAAATTCGAATTTTGCAAGCAAGAAACAAACAATTATGCATCAATTTAATAGAAACCAATCTAGGCTCTGATACCACTGATGGGTTTTGGCCATATGAACATTCCTATGTGCACATGCAAACCCTAATGCTTGGATCTAGGTTTCTCTAATTAAACATGCATTGGATCCAAGACTTCTAATGACTAATGGAGTATAAGAACAATACAAAATCAGAATTAGAAGCATACCTTGAAACACTTGTTTGATCTTCTAGTTCTTGGAGCTTTAGAGTCACAAATGTCACTCCTCTATTGGCTTACAAACACCAACTAGCAAGAGGATGAATTGAGAGAGATGAGAGGGAATAGAAATCGGCCAGGGTTTCTTTGCTTTAGCATAGGTGCCGATTTCCCTTGCCCCAAGGGTCTATTTATACTTGTAAGGCTTCTAGGGTTTCACCCTTAAACCCTAGTTGGATAATCTTTACTCAAAGCAATCCAAATACTTTCCAAGATAAGCCCTTGGACGATTTGTGGCTTATCCCAAGCCCTAGAAATCGTCCAACCCTATCCAAGAAGGATTTACACCCCAAAGTGTAACTATCAAACAATTGACAGTTTATACCCTCTTATTTAATTAATCTCTTTAAGTCACCAAATTAATTCTAATTAATCTATGACTTATATTAATCAAATAACAATATTATTATTCCTTATATTATTCTCATAATATATCAATAATATTTATTCTCTCATAATAAATCATCCTGTCAAGTTGTTATGGTGAAGGCAACCCAAAAGGACCATGCACGATCGCATCAAATACTTGCCTAATATAGTTGTAGCCTTAGACACTATTCCAACACACACATACATAAAGAATTTAGATTTCTCTTCCCTTCTCTCTACAGATTTTCGATCCTAGTTTTTGGGTGTGAGCCATTAGAGGCTTCCACATTATTGGAGATAGCTTTCCAAGAAGGTTTTCAAGAGAGTTGTTTGCACCATATGATTGTTGCAAAAGGTATTCTAGCCTTATGAATTTCGATTTTCATAGGTTAGATTTTGTTTCATAAATTATGTTGTTATAACTTAAGAAAATGTCATAGTATTATAGGCTGCAAGTACCTAAATTTTTTATGTAAAATCTGTTGTGCAATTATTTTGTTTGTAACTTAGAAAACCCATCACTTTCAACAAAAATGTACTTCAGAAATTAAACCATGTAAGACCAAATTACTTTAACCCATAAGAAGATTTATTTAATTTTACCGAATATACTTCTCGAGAATTAGAGGTTTGTGCGTCTGCAACCTTAAGCCCTTCTACGATTTTCATACAAATATCATGCTCGAGTGAACCATATAAATAGGCTGTAATTACATCCATTAGATGCATATCCAGTTTTTCATGTATTGCCAGACTTATTAGATAACTGAATGTAATTGCATCAACCACGGGAGAGTACGGTTCTTCATAATGAATTTCGAACCTTTAGGTAAACCATTGTGCGACGAGTCTTGCTTTATATCTCACAACTTTATTTTGCTCGTTTCTTTTATGCACAAATACCCATTTATGTCCCACTGGTTTACCCAATTTGGTGTATGGACTATACGTCCAAAAACTTTTCGTTTAGTAAGATAATTAACTTCTTTATTTATTACATGTTTCGATTTTGGCCAATCTTTTTTATTCCTACATGCATCCATAGATGTAGGTTCAATATCCTCATTTTCTTCCATAATCTCGCACGTAACATGATATGAAAATTTATCCTTGACGTCTATCTTATGTTGGTTCCATCTGATTCCTATCATTAAAAAATTTATTGAGTTATATTTATTTTTATAATTTCAAGGTGCCTCGGTTTATTTTGTTATGTCATTGGGCTCTTTAGAGATTTATTAATCTTTTCAAGAGATCATGATTTCTCTTTTGGACCATCAATCATGTTTATTCTCTTTCGTTTTCAAGGATTTTTATCTTTGGAACCAACTGGTCTTCGACATTTCAAGCTTGCCTTAGATTCATTTGCAGTTAATTGGAGCACTTACAACCGGTATATGAGACTTTTTTACTCTCTTTTGGTTAGTAAATGCATTTGGCAATTGATTTTTTGTATTTTTTAAATGAACTATACTTTGCACTTCAAGTTCATATTTACTTGAACAAGGATCTAAAACTGAAGGTGATAATTCATTCCAAGAGATTTTATGTTCGAACTTCTTTATTTCTCCCCTTAATGTTAGAAACACTGATTCATCAAAATGACAATCATCAAATCTAGCTATAAATAAATCTCTAATTGATGGTCCTAAATATTTTATTATAGATGGAAATTCGTATCCAACATTAATTCTCATTCTTATTTGAGGACGCATTTTACTATAGGTTTTATTTTCTTTCGGAAAAGATTTTTGAGTCTTTTGATGTTGAACTTTTAACCTTTGATTAAAATCATTTTCTACAACATTTTGGTTAGATTAAAAACTTTCATCAGTTACTTTTGTATTATCTTCTTTTAACAACTCTTCATTTTTGGATCTACATTGTCCCTATTCCTTGTTGTAACGAAAACTTGATTGGGAAGTCCTTTAATTAATGTTGGATAAAAAACTGAATTTTGTTCTAGAAAATGTTTTCCTTGTTCTTTCCAAATCTTGTGAATCCCTCTTTGTCCTCAAATACATAAGCTTCAACAACACGTGGAATTTCTTTTTCACAAGAATCATCATCGCTATCACTATCATTGTTTGTTATGTCCTCGACAATAACTGATTCTTGAGAATCATCAGCTTTGGTTGTCGAAGATGAATCATTGTTTAGCTTCGTTGTTGAATCAACATTTCTTTGCCTTTAGCTAATGAAGTGACATTAATTATAGACAATTTTGAGCAGTCTACACATTCCTCTTCCTCAATTTCACTGATATTGTCAGAATCATCTTCGATATTAGTAAAATTTTGTTGTGTACTTTGTGTCGAATTCTTAGTCTTGTTCAAAATTTTAATTTGTTCATTTTTGGTCAAAGTCTCATTCAAAATATCAACCAAGTCATCAACATTTAAACAACCATCAATATTCACAACACCATATGTGTAACATCTCAACACTATATGCTTTAAGGACTTTGGAGAACCATAAAGTTGCGAACTTTATTCCATTCATTCACTCAAATCAAAACCATGAATCAAGAGGGACTAGAACAACTTAGATCTAAAAGAATAAACCATAAAGGTAGAAACTTGAAGCCTTACAAATGGTACAGAAAGGTGATATCAAATATGAGAAGGTGTTGATTGCTTGATCCTTGCACCAAATATCCTTTTACTTTCTTCAAAGAGAACAAAACCACCAAAATGAGCCAAGAACTACCACGAGGGATTAGGGTTAGGGTTTATGAGGTTTGAGAGTGATGGAGGCTGATAATGAGCCCTAAATTTGAGTTAATGGGGTTTAAATATGAAGGAAACCCTAAAAGATCATGGCCTTGGGTTGCATCCATCCTCATGACGTATCCATACTCATGTTTCGTCATGACATGATTCCCGGATACATGCTTCCCATTTAACTCGTCACGTTGTGATCACCCTATGGTTACGTCGTAACATCCGATTTTTTCCCAAAAACCGAGCTTTTGACTCCTTAATGCCCTAAACCGATCCATTCTGGAAAACGGGTGTTATACAAAACGTCATCAAGTGAACATACTTTCTGATCCACACACTGTAGACTTTGTGCTCGAACATACCTTGATTCTCTAGAACCTCATACACTTTACCGAGTATTGCAAACGTTCTGCTTAAGCATCGCAAACCTTATGCCAGAGTACCGCATACTACATTGCATCTTGAAACATCCCACATATGAGATAATTAAATTAGTCATTCAAAATAAAAATTCCCAAAGTATTTTTATAAAAGTGTATCATCCATAAAATTCATAAAAATTTAAAACTTTTTCAAACATCCAAAAGTCATTAGTTATTACAAAATATTTTCAAAATAGTTTCATATAAGAGAATCCCAAAAATCAAAATCATAAAAAGCGAGGAGGTGCACGATCAAGCCTTCGCCTTCCCGCGATCATCCAAAGTACCTAAAACAAAATCTAAAACTGTAAGCCCGAAGCTTAGTCTGTTTCACCCAAAATACCAATGCCATCCCAACCAGAACAATATCATAACAAACAATATGCATATAGAGTCTTTAGTATGATTGGACCGCCTCACCGACCTTCAGTCTATCTGGCACACTCTCAGAACCTTCAGCATGTCTGGACTGCCCTACTGGGCCTTCAGCCTGTCTGGACCGTTCTCCGGGCCTTTGGCCTGACTGGTAAGCCTCAATGGGCCTTCAGTCTATATGGGCCGCCCTGGGTCTGTTGGCCTAGAGCACAAAGCAAGACCGCCTCAACCCACCTGCAAACACACATTTAACACATAGATATCAAACGCTAGCTAGCATGTACAAACAATCATACAAATCTAACAAGTCACTAATCATAGCATCATACAATATACCATGATACGGATCTAACAAATCACTAAACATAGCATCATCCTATATACCATGATACAAATCTAACAAATCACTAGACATAACATCATGCGATAACCAGGATAACAATCCAAAAGGGCACGCCTTGGTGCCTTCGACCCTGTTAGCATAGTGAGGAAAACTCACCTCACAAGTAGTGTTGAACCGATAAAATCGAATCCCAACCCATAGCTCCAAAATCAATTTCCTGTAACCACCATATGACTAATTCTATTTAAATCCCAAATTACCAAAATACCATCAGAAGTCAAACTTGGTCAATCATAGTCAAAGTCAACAGTCAACAGTCAAGGTTAACAGTCCATGTTGACCCAACTCGTCAAGTGCATTTACTGACTCGTCGAGTTCCTTCATATCTCATAAGATCGTGAAAAGCTCGAGATAACTCGCCGAGTTAACAGAGCAACTCGTTGAGTTCTTTAGTGTTCAGAAAACTAAGAAAATCCTAGCCAACACGCTGAGTCATCTCACCCACTTGCCTAGTTTACTCAGTATCCAGAAAGTGGGAAAACCCGACCCAACTCATCGAGTTGTCAGGGCAACTCGTCGAGTTTTCTTGTCTTAACATATTCAGCTCCTTCCAGTTGAATCTAAAGCCCCAAACTATAGATCTGGTCCCTCTAGGGTTGAGATATCATGTAAAGTCTCTAACTTTACGTCCATGCATGGCATCAAAGGGCTAGAACACTCCATTAAAGCTTTATTAGGGGACTTAGTGCATGAAGGAGGTCTAGATCCAGTTAAAGCTTGGAACTTTAAGCCCTAGGAGGCCACAAAGCTCCCATATCTGAAGTTATAACCTTATGTAATGACCAATCCAAGGAATGGTCCCAAGATGGGCCAAAAATGCCACTAAACTTCCATAGAAGGAGATCTAAGAAATAAGAGGTCAAGGTATAGACTTTATACCTCAAAATGGCTGCAGAACACTGAGAATTCCGGATCTAAAGCTTCTCTCTTCAACCTTGCACTACCAACTTCAAGCTTCTTCAAGAAAAGCACCAAAGAACACTCTTTATGCTCACAAACACTCAAAATGGGGAAAGAGGCACAATTAGGGTTTCTTCTGGACTGAGGGGACAATGAGCGAGGCCATAAATGGGTCATAAGGTCTTTAAATAGGGTGCAAAACCTTTAAAATTAGGGTTACATAATCAGCCGTCAACTCGTCGAGTTACTCTTTACAACTCGTCGAGTAGAGAACTTCCTACTCGTTGAGTCTGAGGCCATTAACTCGACGAGTTCCAAGGACAATTTTGAATTTTAAGCCATAAATATCATACCTGGGAATTGGGATGTTACAAAAAGAACAACATTTTAAAATGTTTAAATGTTGAAATTTACACATAATAATCAAGCAACAAAAGTTTAAAGTAAACTCTTGTATGTTTATTCTAACTTCTAATAAGCATCTTCTAAATATATAATGCTAAAACATCATCTTCAAGTAAGTCTTTAAACTTGAATATACTTCAAAATATGCAGGTTAGACTTGAAAATTTTAGTGAGTATTACTGATATTCAAGATTGTGAAAATGGATCGACACTCGACTGGTGATATAATGGATTAATCAGACTAGGCGGAGATTAATTGGCGATTAATTGGGAACCCTTAGTTATTAATAAAATTATTTTTAAAAATTAGTATATCCTAAAAAATAAGTATTTGGATTTAAAAAATTTGAATTTTTTAAATATTTCCCACCTGTGACCGCCAAGGCCAAGTTTGACTGATTTTGACCAATTTTCGTCAAGCACCCTAATTTTAATCGATTTAATGACGCTAAACGATTAATCGACTGCTAATGTCGATTTCTACAACACTGTCGGTATTCAACATTGAGTAATTACAAGAAATTAGCATTTTCCTTGAAGAATGTAAACCCCAAAAAAGTTACATGTCCCACATGGGTGTTACATCAACAAGTCATATAGAAGCCATAATATTACAGCATTAAAATTCAAAGCTAATGTATAAACGCTTTCCTCTTGCTGACTAAAAACCCATTCTTATAGTCATCATATAAGCAATGGTGGGTCTAAAACATAAAACACGTGGTTCACTATATATATATATATATATATATATATATATATATATATATATATATATACTTATATATATATATATATATATATATATATATATATATATATATATATCATTATTATATATAAAAACCTTATTTTTATCATCCCGCCAACACCACATTTCGACAGTTGCTAAGGCGCCACGTCAACTACCCTCTAAACGACGCCATGGCCCATGGAAGTCGATTCCTACTGCCTCATCTTACGGCGGTTATTGTGTTTATTAATTTCACCCAAAAAACCACACAACCACTCCCTTTTCTACGTTTCCCTTTAGCTTCTCCGTCGTCAAGACCTCCACTTTTCTCACCCCAAAAGTTGGAACCGTCTTATGTCGATAACTGCAACGGGTGTGGCTTTTAGTTTGGAACCTATATATAGAGATCAAGATATCTCAAATGGGTAGTTTGATATCGTGGTGTTTAAATGATTTTCAAGAACCCTAAGATCTGAAAAGGAACCCTATAATCAGTGAATTTCATATTTGATTTTTGATCTTCATCTTCTCCATTTCCAACCACAAAACTCGCTAGGCCTCACAAAGGTCAGTAAGCAAACTTCATTTCTTTTCGACAATGATCGGTGGTTGTACTTCTGTCTTCTTTTTTATACTATTAAAATCATATTAGTTAATTTTTACATTTTTCTTTTGATTTTTGGTTGCAGGTTATGAAAACACTAGGTTTTTGTTGCTTAATGTTCTCTGTAACATTGATATCGGTCAAGGTGGGTTCAAAATGAATCCCTATTTCTTTCACTGTCAACAGAGCATGTATTTTTTCCCTCCACTTGTTCTTCCCTCCCTTTTTTTGCTATTTTCCCATACCACAACACGCATCTCTTATTTTCCTCTTTCTCCACAATCGGTTTTCTTCGAATTATCTCCCTTACGAATTGTTCCATCTTCCCTCCCGTTAGTGGTAGACCAAGAACAATAGGCTTTCAGTACTCTCATTGCATGTCTTTCCCCATGTTTCATAGCACCCCTGTTTTTTTTGAAGATCTTAAGATAGATGCACAGGTACCATAATCCTATTATATTAACTAGCATGCATTTTGATATATTATATTTTGATTAATGGTGATCCATCACACCCTTTCAGAATGAGTTTGGTGTACATGTTTTTAATTTTGGATATAGGTTGGGAGTTAGGACCATCTACTGAAAGTGTGATGATTTTGGGTGTACCCTAAAGGTAGTCGATGAAATGTGGTTACATGATAGTAGTTGTATAAGTAAATTTATGTCAATTAATGTTGTCATATCTACCTGAAAAGATGAGTCATTTGCACCCTTCAGTTCCAGTTAAGCACCAAGTTCATGATTATTTTGTATACATGTGTTTGCATATGGTTTGGAAATTATCCTATCTTGCATTCAAGATGTTACAACTTCATGTTTTATTGGTGATTTTTGCCAACATAATAACATGCAGTTCTGTATTGGAATCAAATCTGATCGCGTTTGGTTTGGGGAAGATGTATATAATTTGTGTTTATAAGATTAGAGAAAATCAATCTGTTAAAATCTTTGTTGGGTATGAGAAGGGAAGAAATACACAAGAAGATTTAAGAAAATACATGGTTTAGAAATGGAACTAATTGATGGTTTTTGTTTGGAATATGTCTTATATTGTTAATTTAGAAATATCATAATATAATTATTTGTCAGAATGTGTAATTTCGGTGGATTATGGGTAAGTTTTTATATTAATCCATCACATTAATAAGTTTTTGCAAAAAGAGATGATATATAAAACTTGACTATTCATTTTTATTGTGATATTTGCAATCATAGCATAAAATATGTGGACAATAATAATTAAAAAAAGAATAAACTCATGTGCATAAATTGAGATTTGAATTGTCATTTCTGGTAATGAATGAAAACTCATAACCACATACACATGATTATATTTTTGAGTTTATAAAGAGTTTTTCAAAAAACATACAAGATTTATAAAGGCGTAAATGTGTTTTTCAATTAAAATAAACTTAAAATTTGTTTAGATTACTTTATCTTTTATGGATTTACCATTTGTGGTAATTATTTCATTTTGTTTTATATGAAATTTTAAGATATTAAATAAGTTTATACTTTATGTAATATGCTAACAGGATGCGTGCTCAATAACAATGCAACGAAAATGGTTACATAACTTGTGAGATACGCCGTTAGGTATGCTTTTGTTATCAAGTATATATAAAATCCTCATCGTTTTATAAGTTTTTATAATGACTGAAATATGCATTATTTCAAGTACCAATAACTTTAAAAAGTTCAGTTTTTTACTTCATAATACATTACAAACTTGGCTATGCTGCCCCTCCTCAACAACCTTACTTGGAAGAGACAACTATAGATGTTGAGTAATCTATTTTTCCTTATTTTTCTGTATTTTTTAAAATTTTTTTCATTAGTATAAAGTACAAATATTTTGTGAAATGTTTTCTTTCTTCCTATGGGTATTTTTGATATGGGTCCTTGACTTTGAATGAGCATAATGCAACCAAATAGCAACAAAATTTTATTTATTTGTTTATTGTAGAAACTTACTTTAATTTCTTTCTATTACCATATTGTACTTATTTTCTTTTCTTATTAACAAATCGTACTTTGAGAACCCAATTACAACATTGTACTTTTATTTATTTAATTTGGACATTGTATTTTGAAATTCTATTAAAATATAGCAGTGAATGTATTGATTTTTAAATACAATGTTTTTATAGGAAAACATAAAAGTATGATGCTATAATAAGCAATGAAATGCAAGCATTTTGCTATTTTCTACATTTAACCCTTAGCAAAATCATGTGCATCTTGAAAATATGTTTTCTTGTGATGTTACGAGTAGTTTTTTCCAATGTAGAGTCATTTCATTACAATTAAAACAATAGATGATGAAGGCATACCTATGTACCTGAGATAATCTATTTTAAACCAACTTTAGAAAGGGTATTTCAGGTATAATCCCAATGGCCATTAGGCGAACATTTATGTGTTCCACTTTATATGCTATTTTCATATCAAAGCAACGCCACTAAAGAAATTTACTTTGTTCCATTTTCTTGAGTGTTAAATTTGATATTTTATTTGTTGAAGTAACATGTTGGTCCATTATTTTTTTACCATATGAGGCATCCAGGAGCACATCTCCCCTTTTGTACTTCATCAAGAGAGCTTCCAATAATATCATTGTTCCTTTATTTTTATCAAAATAATCAAGTATGAAAACTATCAATGAAAGTTCATTGCTATTTGTTGCATTTAACATGCATTGTGTTTGTTTGAGACTTTGAGTATGGTGTATCAGGATAATCTTATGGTTTTTCCAGGAAATACCAAAAATACCATTCATGGGTCATGCTTAGCACGAGCCTCAAAATTTTCTAATATATATATATATATATATATATATATATATATATATATATATATATAGAGAGAGAGAGAGAGATCTAGGTTCAAGTATTTAAAGTAATTATTGTGTTATTGTATGCATAAAAGTGGGCCAATCAAAATTAAATAATTAAATAAATCAATGAGGGTAATTTAGTAATTTGGTAAATCAATTCTATAAATAGTCCCTTTATTTTAGGGATCCATTTCTTATTAGCCCTATTAAAATCCACCTCCAGATCACAACGACGAACTAAATCCGCCTCTTTCTTCCTCACATTAACAATTGGTTCTTTCTCCTTCCCTCTGCGTCGTAGGTCACCTTCCTACTTGTCTCAATAACCAATTAATCGTCCTCTCGCCATTGCTTCCTCCGCCTAATACCATTTACAGTTTCTGATGAAAATCATTATACCCCTCATACTCTTTTTCCCAGGTGGCATGTGCGCGTCAATGGCAGTGGCTCGGGATACCCCTTTACGTTGACCCTGACTCTGCCACTGTTTTATGGAACAGGTGAAGTTAGTGGACAACTTGAAAGAACAGGAAATAAGGTTGGTTTCAAAGTTTTTATCTACTTCTTTTCTCATAACAAATATTTGGAGTATCATAACAAATGCAATAAACACTGATTTTTACTTGGAATACTGATGCATGGGGGTTCTAGCCATTCTTCTTAATGGAGAGGCATTAGGATTCCTTGTTGATAAAACAAAACGTTGTGAGGTGCTCAAAACTCCTATAACTTATTTCATTTTTTTCAGTTTTGTAAATGAGTTTGTATTTAGCCATTATCTTTTTGGAACATATTTATCAGATTGATCTGCGTAAAGAATCAACAACAAAGCTTATTGCTCCATCGCCTTTTTCTATGGTGACATTTGGTCCATTTGCTTCAGTAAACGATGTTTTGACATCATTATCACATGCAATTGGTAATTTCCTGAAAACCATAATGAAATTTTGCATCTCTTCCAATTACTTTTTTAAGGTCATCTATTTTTACTGGTATCAAGTAAGACTACTTGGAAGTTTCACTGAACTTTAATTTTAAGTTGGATTATTAGTTTGATATTTCTTTTTGATTATCAAAAAAGGATCTGGAGGTTGGAACTGGTAAAGGAGAGAAGCAAAAGCAAGGCCTGCAAGTTTTCGTATATCAGATAAGGAGAATAAATGTGTTCTAATAGAATGGTATTCTTATAGAACGTAATTCTCATCTGGTATTAGTCTCACAAAATGTCATTCTCGTAAGAATGGTTGAAATCAATCGATTATGGACAATTGAAGAAGATCAATGACATTTGTTCACGAATTGTATGGAATCACGAATTCCAATTCGGTTGGAATGGAATCATGAATTCTAATTATGTTGGAAATCTAAACTACAATTTGGTTTTGTTTTCACAGAAGTTGATGCTTGAAGAACGGACCACAAAATTGAAAGTGATTATAAGCAACATTATTCTTTTAGAATGTATTAGTGTCGTTGTTAGATTTTGATGTTTTCTTTCCCGTTTTGAAAGTTTTTTTAGTTTTATTTTTTAACACTAAAGGTAATTCTTAACAATTGTTACCCGTATTCTATAACAAATAATGTATTTTTTGTTTTTATTCTTCAATTGATTATTCAAGAATTTGTTATTCTACAAGAAGTTTTTAAAGTCATGATCAAGAAATAGGTTCAAGAATATTTTTATTATTTATGGTTCAAGAATATTTTTATTTTTGAATATACTCATAAACACATTCTGTCAGAATGTCCGAATTAAAAGAATTATAATTCCTAAAATTGGATTTTTAAAATTAATAGAATCTATGATCCCTTAAATTATGCAATTTTCCTTTATTAAAATTATATTAATTGACTAAAATACCATTGCAATTAAATTAGATGATATTTTTCAATTATATTTAATTCAATAATATATATTAATCAATTTCTTAAAATAAGTAAAATTGATTGGTCCACATTTATACATACAATAACATAATAATGACTTTGAATAGAATAACCTAAGCCTATATATATATATATATATATATATATATATATATATATATATATATATATATATATATATATATATATATATATATATATATATATATGCCAAAAATATTAAGGTATGTCCTCTCAAATATTTAAAGTATGTCCAAAATTATTTTTATATATAACTTTTAATAAAAAAAAAGATATTTTATTTGGGTCAGGTGACCTACCTTATGTACCTTTAGCCTCATCCCTACATAAAAGCCACGTGTTGAAAACTAAGTATGATATAAGCCTGACAATTCTCGACATAACTCGCGACACGACACAAAATAATTGAGTTTGTGTTGAGTTTTTCAACCCATCAATGCCAAATAATATGAAATTCACATTCATTATGTATGTATGAGCACACCACAAGAATCCTTCACTTTGCACATATCATTCATGCAAAGTGTATGCAATGTACTATAACAATATTAATATATTATCATACAAAATCTTTCATAAGAACATACATTTCAAAAAGACGCTGTTTAAAACATACATTTATAATTCAGTTTAAAAGAAAAGGCTCATGCTATAAGTAAGTGACATATATATCGTAACGGGTAAAAATACATATGCACTCATTTTAAGAGGTTAAAACTAAATTAACCTCCACCTTTGTATTACCCAGCTTTCACATCCATACATGTCCGAGTATTAAAGATATGTATTTAATATCACAATAATCTAAAAATGTTAAAATTAGTACTAAATTTTTATTTCAATCAATTCCTTTAACCTAACCCCTTTATTAACACCTTCTATACGGTGCCAATCTTTCATTTAATCTAAATTAACGTTTTGTCATACTTTCAATTACATATAGATCTTTTATGGACATGTCGTCCTTATTTAGATGATATATTTCTATTAGGTTAAGAAGATTACACAGACACCGATATACAGTTGTTTTATACATAATCTGGTTATTTAAGATGCATGATACTTATTTAGGAAACATCATACCGACATTTTAAGGGATGAAAGACAATGCCTCAAGTTATCTTTTGATTCATATATCATTGTTTTTTCTTGACTTAAATCTCAATATAATAAGTTTAATGGTTCTTGGTCATATTAGTTAAAAGAAACAAATTTAATTCTTCATGACGTTTGGTTTTTCCTATTGTTAGTTTCTTGATAGTGTTTGTTTAATAAAATATTTCAGTTTAGAAGAAAAAAAAAATTAATACATAACTAGTTGATACTACGCATGAAAAGTGAAAGTACTTTTGTGATCTATTATTATGTATCAAATATAAATCTATTAAAACCAAATAATAATAATTGAAATTTGAACATTATTCCCATGGGAAATTTACGCTTGTACCCTTTTAACTAACACATATCCATCTTCGGAATCTATGGTGAATGACTACAAAACCACATCCCCAAATATATAAGAGGGGTTTAAAGCACTCCATCTCACTGCAATTCTCCATTTCTTGAGTATTGTTTTTATTACTTTTTCTAAAATGATCTTCTCCTCCTTATAATTGCAATAATCTGTTTATAATTAATACAGGTTGTTTGGAAAAATTCTCCGTAATTATCGAAATCGAACTGTACAGTTACGTGTTACATACGAATCAATCGGATCAATCAATTTCTCTTCGGACAGGTAATTCGATCCTGATCTATGTTATTTCTCGTCAATCTTTTCGATGGATTTGTTTTCCTTGGTTTTCGCTAGCAAATCGCTGTTTTGTTAGGTACAATTTGCCGAGATTTGGTCCGATCTCCGTGGGGTTTAAGCTAAACCTCCTTTTTTCTGTTACGAGAATTCCCTAAATCGTATGGAGATCGGATCGGATTCGTACAACATATACTATTTTCTCCGATCGCGTTGAATTTGTGTCCTTTACCGATTAAACCTTGTTGGTTAACAATTTTACGATGTAATTAATGCGAAATTCCGCTAAAAATCACGGTGAAATCGGATTTGATTAATTCATAACAATTATGAACTTTTAATGCTGGATTATATCTGTGGACAGCTTTTCTTAAGATGTTAACTCGATGTTGCATGGGTTTTGAGTTCTTTTCTTTTTATTTTTGTCATTTTCGTATATTCTGTTGACAGTGTTTGACTAACCGCAACATTGAATTCATGTGTGGGGACTAATTAAGGTCATCTTTTATAGATTTTTTCCCTATATTTATCATCATTGATCTTATATCCAGATCCTGAGATCTAGCTCATGGGTCAGCATGGTTTATAAATTATCTGCTCGTTTACTTTTAGTTGTTCAATTCTGGATCATACCATTGAAGAGTATCCATTACAATCTAGCTTTGAGAAGTAAACTTTTTGCATAATGTGTTGCAAGTGCAATAATGTTCTTTCCTTAACCAATCAAACATCATCGAATGTTAAGTTTATAATCAACTTTTTGAGATGGTTACTTACATTTGTTGGCATTCATGATCTTTTAGCTCATAAAGCCTTTTTGTTTAAGGAGTCATTTACATCACTAAACTGAATTATTGAGTTTGATGATATTATAGCAGACACAATTGGTGCGTGATTATAGTTGATGGTCTTTCATTAGCATGCATTCCTAAGATATGGTGGTGAAGAAGAGAATATATTATGGAGGATTTCATGGTTTGATACCCCCTGTGATACCTAAAGCTCCTAGATCCTTGAGGGTGAGTTAAAAAAAGTTAAAAAATTTCCTTCACCAAACAATCTTAAACTCCAGATTTCAATTAACACATTCAGTTTGTTTCTTTCAGAGGAGGAGGAGTTCACAAATCAAACCATCAGAAGGTGGTGAAATCTGTGCTTTTGAGCTTTTAGCAGCTGTAGCTGGCAAGTTGTTACAGGAGAGTGAAAGTTCTATTTCCAGCACTGATAAACACGAACCACATGAAGTCAAAGTCAAACCTGCAACATCAGAACATGAGCATCATGATCAAGGAAGTGGTACAGAAAGTCAACCCACTAATCTTGACCCAACCGTGAACGAATTCCCACATTCCGATAATGATTCTGGTTTAGAACGCGCTTCTGTTTCTACAACTTGTGATGTCATACAGAAAACCGATACTAATTTGGGAATGGAAGCTTCTGAAGACAAAAACATAGTCAACGAGACTCCTATAGAGAGTCAACTAGCTAGTCAACCCACTGATCTAGAAGCATTAAGTGCAGTTAATACGTATGGGTTAAAGGATGAGGTGGAAATGGAATCATGTGTAAATAATCATGTATTAAAGAAATCTTCTAGTAGGCTACATCTATCCTTCTACAGCGATCATGTTCACAGGCATAATAGAGGCAATATGAAGATAGATATTAGAGATGATGATGAAAATTATTTTAGGTATAATCATTATAATAGTAAAAGGAGGGCGTTTGGGTCACGATCACATGCTGGATACAAAAGAATAAGGAATATGTTGACTTCTAGATATCGTAAAGTAGCTCCAAAACCCAAGGATTATGGTAATAACAATATTCCATTCTAGTAAACTAAATATTTTGATGTTTTATTTTTATTTGATACTTTTTATTGGTTGTTTTAGGTAGTGAAGTTAGGTCCTTTTACCATAAAAGGAAAAATATATACATGAGAGAACAGTATCAAGCAGATAAAGCATCTAAAAGGAGGAAGTCTTTCCATCATTGCTCAAAACCTGTAAACACTAAAGATACTCATGGTATTTCTCTCTTGAATATTATATTAGGTTTTATAATTAATAAGTCTCTGAAACGTATGATTTTTCTTGGTTTTAGTGAAATTTAGCATAAAGTCATTTAAAGTGCCAGAATTATACGTTGAGGTACCCGAGACTGCAACTGTGGGTTCACTTAAGGTATGTTAATGAAATTAGTCAAGTTTTGAGTATCTTTTTGTTAAATTCTAGATTCATATGATCTAAACATATATTATGTTATGGAAATTATGTTTTTTAGAGGAGTGTGATGGAGGCTATTACAGCTATTCTACAAGGTCAATTACATGTAGGGGTACTTGTTCAAGGCAAGAAAGTTAGAGATGACAACAGAACATTAGAACAAACAGGGATTTCCCAAAAATGCAATCTTGAATCTTTAGGATTCACATTGGAGCCTACTTTACCTGAACCTTCTTCTCCATCTCCATCTCCATCTCCTATACATAAAGAAACTCCATTGTTGATACCCTGTAGTCCTGTTTTGGAGAAGAATGAAGTAGAACATGTGAATGCAAGAAGTGAAGAAGAAGGAGAAGAACAAGTGGCAGATTCAAAAGCTCTTGTGGTTGTAGATCCTGAGATACTCTCAATTGTCCCTTTGAGTGAAAAACCTACCAAAAGATATCAACTTTCACAAAGAAGAACCAGAAGACCTTTTTCAGTGTCTGAAGTAGAAGCACTTGTGGAAGCCGTTGAAACCCTTGGAGCTGGAAGGTCTCTGTTTTTTTTTTTTTTTTTTTTTACTTTTAAAAAATAATCCTATTATTATTATTATTATTATTTATAATATTTGTTTGTAAAAAAAATTGCAGATGGCGTGATGTTAAAATGCGTGCTTTTGATGATGCAAACCATCGAACATACGTGGACTTGAAGGTAACAAATACGAAATTCTGTTTTTTTTCCATAAATAAAAAATTTGGATAAAAAATAATATAATAATGGTTTGGTTTATGAACAGGATAAGTGGAAAACTTTGGTTCACACAGCAAGCATTTCGCCTCAACAAAGAAGGGGAGAGCCGGTCCCACAGGAGCTTCTTGACCGGGTCCTGGCAGCACATGCTTACTGGTCTCAACATCAAAATGAGAAACATCAGAAGACAACAATGTAAAGAAGTTGATGTAATTTCATTTGTCCATCTTTTTTAGTAATTGTGATTCGTTTGGCCCAAACAGTGGTCCCTCCGGTACCTGGTACTGGTACTGGTACCAGGTAACGTAACAGAGGGACTGCTAAGGGGCCCGTTTGTAAATTATTTGGGACTGGGAAATAATGGCATTCTGACACAACTGTAAGTTTGCTCATCTGATTCCTTTGTGCATTTTGTAAATTTTCTAATGTATTTAACTTTGTTTTGATTCATGATTCGCTTTCTTTTTTATGCTTTTATCTTCTTTATAGTTTGGGTCTAAACCCGACCTGGAAAACCCGGAAACTGGTTAATAAGATTTTGTAGGACTGGAAACCGGACCGGTATATAGAAATTGGTTCTAGGTAAAGTGGGTCTAGAACCGGAAAACCTGCGAAAACCAGAATCTTTTGGTAATTGTTTAGTCTATTGACATTGAATATCCCAACTTCGGAGGACTGTAAGTCATTGAATATTAAACAAAAAATGACAAAATTATAGTCTAAAATTATATATAAACTCTAAATTACACGTTAAAATCACATAATACAAAAAAAAATGCAGCATTGATATCCCAATTTTAGAGGATTGTAAGTCAATGGATATGAAACCAAAAATAAAAAATTATAGTTTAAATTCACGTATAAACTTTAAACTATAGGTTTGAAAAAACCACATGCCAACCAATTTCAAACGAATAAGATATGTATGTTTTAAACTTTTTACAGAAACCGGTTCTGATTCTTAAGCCCCGTTTACCTGACCCAAAGGATCCGACACCCAGATAAAACCATTCTTTAAACTTAGAACCCGGACCGGTTCTAAATGTTCCGGTTCTAACGGTTCCGTATCCATATATGTAAGTATATGAAAATAAAATTGATAAAATATATATGATTGTTATCTATTTTGATATGCTCTTAAATGATTAGGTCAGAGTATTTTTTTTCTTTACATAGATATGGAAATTACGATATTTTCACCTACAAGTTGAATTTGATGCCAAACAGTAATTTTCATTTTCTTATCGGAATATGGAAATAAATTTCCACTGTAAGTGTATTAATTTTTATCTTAGTGTTAATTATATTATCAAGTTCTGAAACTAATTATTTGATAGTTAAACCGCATCTTGTGAGAAAGATTTGCTTATTATAATTTATATTGGGATAAACTTGTCATGAACTAATGATTATATGATTATTTATGAAATTAAATAATCAGTTTCATACAATGATGATTAGTGATTGTAAAATGGAAGTGATTCGTATATAACAAATTTATTTTTTATACATAACAAATTGTGTTTTAAAATGCTGTATTGTACTAACATTATAAAACAGAAATTATTGTATATATAAAAAAATTACTGTATACTTTTGATTGTAAAATAAACTTGCCTATTTAACTTAATTAAAAAAAAATCAATTTCTACAGTTTTTCATAACACTTATTTTTCTTGCCCAATAATGTCCGTTTTGTATTTAATATAGAGTTCATATAATTGCTTATAAACACTTATTAATTATATTATCTTTTTAACTACCTGTCACATAATTATATTATCTTTTTAATATATATATATATATATATATATATATATATATATATATATATATATATATAATTTGCGACAACGCGGAAACAAGAAAAAACTATGAAATTGTGCCACCTTAACCATATATTTTGGACAATAATCCATCCAAACTTCGAACTACATGATGATAAACGATAATACATGAGAAACTGTTTCATATTAACAAAACATGATTTTTGACATTTTTATTATGAGAACATTAATTTAAAAGTGTTTAAGGACATGAAAAAAAATAATTGTTAAAACAGTTTTTAAATCTATATTATCATAACACAATTCAATGTAAACTTATTATCTTTAATTTATTGCAAATAAATTTAATTTTTATAGTCAATGTGTTTGATTTTTTTAAGATAAAATTTGTTTTCGCGTTTTCGCGTAATATTTATGTTTTCGTATGAACCTATATATATATATATATATATATATATATATATATATATATATATATATATATATATATATATATATATATAGGGAAAAGTGAATATACCCTTAAGGGTACCTAAGGTTGTGTACCCTGATTATTAAAACTACGTAGTTTTGATTATTGGGTTAATTTTCTAAATAAAACAAATCCTTAAAAAAAGTATGCAGGTTTCCTTACGTGATTACATTCCTGATTCGTTCCATATTCAAGAAATCGGATTCAACTAAAATCGAATGATACAATCTGGAACCGCAATTCAGGGAGCTGAAAAAAATTACAACGAATTGAAATAAAAAATAGAAATTGACAAGGAATCGACTACGTGATCACGTTCCTGATTCGTTCCATATTCAAGAAATCGGATTCAACTAAAATCGAATGATACAATCTGGAATCGCAATTCAGGGAGCTGGAAAAAAAATTACAACAAATTGAAATCAAAAAAATTGTAATCGACAAGGAATCGATTGCTTCCCCTGTTTTTTTAATTCGACGGCTTCAAAGTATGTGACTTTCCTTGATTCTAATCGTTTGTTTTTTATATCAACTAATTATGATGTTTCAAGGTTTGTATTTTTTGTTATTAATTGGAATCGTTTTCAATTCATACATGTAGTCCTTAATTTCAATTTTTTGGTCCTGTGTGCGTGCGGTCTGCAATGCTGCGTTTTTTTTTTTTTTTTTTTTTTTTTTTTTTTTTTTTTTTTTTTTGCTGCTGCTGCTGAAGATATATACCTCATTGCTAAACACAGTTTCATTGTTTATAGCTAGTTTAGGCAATTCATTATTCTAAAGAGCTAACTTCATGGTGCCATCTAAAGTCTATATTTTGGGGTAACTTGGATGAACTTGATCCAACTTATTGCAAACAATGAAAAATTAATAATAAAAAGTAACAAATGAATTGAATATGAAGTCATCAGTTGTAATGTATTTTAACGAATGATTTTTTATGTTATGAGCTGTAATGTATTTTAATGAATGATTTTTTTCTGCTCCGATTCCATGGAAGCCAATTAAGGTAAATCATACAAATTGTAATTCACATGAATTCATACAAATTGAAATTGACAAGAATTCATACAAATTGCAAATTTTTGTTATTTTGTTTTTTTATGTATAATGTTTCCATTATATTCAATATAAAATAATTTGGTGTTAATCTTTTATTTGGAAATATGCATCGTTGTCTATTGCAGACCACAATGAGTGAAGCCGAAGCAACTAATCAAGCTATAGAGCCATATATAACCGAAGATAGTGACACAAATGATTACTTGGAAGCAACATATGAATGTGAAAAAACAAATAGTATCGGTGAGAACATTGAATTTGACGAAGATGAAGTTAACAAAGAAAGTATACTTGGAAAGGTTTTTGATACACCCGATGATGCCTATACATTTTATAATGATTATTCATTTTTACATGGCTTTGGTATACGTAGAGATGACACAATTAAAAATCCTAAAACAAATGAGCCTTTTCGGAAGATATATGTATGCAACAAAGAAGGTTTCAAAAGGATGGACAAAAATGCTTCAAGTGAAAATGAGAAAAAACGTCGTAGAGATGTTAGAACCGGATGTCAAGCAAAGCTTCGAATAACAAGACAGGAGGATGGAAAATGGTTGGTGGACTCGTTTAATGACACACACAATCACGACTTGACCATGACACCTACAAAGGTGATGAAGCATCGATCTCATAGCAGTTTCCACCGTTCAATAGAAGGTAAATCTCTTATGGTGCAATTTGGTCAAGCAGGGTTGAAACCTTCTCAAATTAAAAAGGCTGTTAATACAATGAAAACCTCAAATATAGCTGATGTTACTTCAAAGCAATGTGCTGATGTCTTATCTGAGCAACGAAAACAACATAAAGGAAAGGAGTTTTATGGACTTATAAAACATTTTCAAGATAAAACATTAGTTGATAGTGACCAGTATTTTGTCGTGGATTTGTCTGATGATGGGTATCCTAGAAATATCTTTTGGGCTGATGGTAGATCAAGAGATGCTTATACAAAATTCAGAGATGTTGTTGTGTTTGATGTCACTTATATGACTAACAAGTTCAAGATGCCTTTTGCTCCCTTTACTGGGGTCAATCATCATGGGCAGTCTATACTTTTTGGTGGAGCATTGCTTGAAAATGAAAAGGAAGAGACATTTGAATGGTTATTTAAACATTTCCTCAAATGTATGTTTAACAAGTATCCGAAGGCAATTATAACAGATCAAGACAAAGCAATGGGAAATGCAATAAAAAAAGTGTTTCCGAAGACTCGGCATCGTTTCTGTTCATGGCATATCATGAAGCATGAAACCGAGCACCTTCGATCGTATGTTTCCCGTTACAGTGATTTTCAAGAAACGCACAAACAATGGATAAATAGCGACACCATTGAACAATTTGAAGCAACATGGGAGGTTATGCGTAGTAAGTATGAACTGGAAAGCAATTGTTGGATTAGTGACATGTATAACCAACGTATACATTGGGCTAAACCCTTCTTGAAAGATACTTTCTTTGCTGGTATGACAACAACCGGACGAAGTGAGAGCATCAATTCATTTTTTGATGGATTTGTTAATTCGAGGACCATGTTGAATGAATTTGTTGTACAATACGACAAAGCAATTGAGTCTCGAAGGGCCGCTGAAGAAGATGAAGACTTCAAGACTATGAACTCGAGGCCGGTTCTTTCTTCAGTGCATCCAATCGAAGCAAAAGCAGGTCAATATTATACTAGAAAGATGTTTGATACTTTCAAAAAAGAATGGACCGAAGCTATTACCAATTTGACTCATGAGACTATAGGAAAAACTACAGAAGAAAGCACATATCGAGTTGGGCAATTGGATGTTGATAAAAAATATTGGCGCATTGTTACCTTTCGTTCTTTGGATCAAGTTAGCGTCACATGTTCCTGTGCTAAGTATGAGACAAATGGGATTTTATGTAAACATAGCCTATATGTGATGAAGAAGAAGCATGTTAAAGAACTCCCGAGTCACTATATTTTACCACGATGGACCCTTAATGCTAGGTACAAACTAGGTAGTGATAGTATCAGAATCGGAGAAATGAATAATGAAAATGGAGTTAGTGCGTACACACTATGGTGTGTCCGTTCAAATTTTACAAAACTAATTGAACAAGCTAGAGACTCCCCTTCAGAGATACAAAAAGTCAATACGCTATTGATAAGTCTTTTAGATGATCAAACAAATCGAAAGAAATCTATGTCTTTGGAGAATGCATCTCAAGGTTCTTGTATGGGAGCTTCGCAAATAGATATGATGCCACAGTTATCTGTCCGTGATCCTCTTGGTCCAACTACTACAAAAGGGCGTCCTAAAATTGCTAGTAGAATCAAGTCTTCTTTAGAAGCCCCCAAAAAACGAACATGCTCTTACTGTCAAAGATTGGGCCATTACGCTACTAGTTGTTTAAAAAGAAAGGTTCTTATTATATTAATTTAATATTCATGATTTACAACTCTAACAATTATATTAACAATTATTTATTTTTTTCATGGATCAGGCGGATGAATCCTTGCAAGATACATAATGATGAGACATGTTGTTACTATAAGCAAAAGAAAAAGTAGATGCTTAATGACATTCTTTTTTTGGTTAACTACACCTTTTCCATGTTTTACGCACAATTGATATGTGAATATTATAGAAGTTATTGATGTTTCTTAACAATTTTAATGTTTTTGAATGAAATTTCTTGATTGTTTATGATTTGTGTGTTTATAACTGAAATTTGGCTGCCACAATTTGTTTATAACGAAAGTATGAGGGTATTTTGTGAAAAAATGAAAGTATGATGGTATTTGGTGAAAAAAACGAAAATATGAGGGTATTTTTTGAAAAAAAATGAAAGTATGATGTTATTTGGTGAAAAAACGAAAGGATGAGGGTATTTTGTGAAAAAAATGAAAGTATCAGAGTATTTTGTGAAAAAACAAAAAATTTAGGGTATTTTGTGAAAAAAAATAGTACGAGGGTATTTTGTGAAAAAACAAAAGTATTAGGGTATTTTGTGAAAAAACCAAAAGTATGAGAGTATTTTGTGAAAAAACGAAAATTTTAGGGAATTTTGTGAAAAAAAAACATAGTACGAGGGTATTTTGTGAAAAAACAAAAGTATTAGGGTATTTTGTGAAAAAAGTAAAGTATGTTGTCGTTTTGGGCTAAATATGTAAATTTGCTGCAATTACAGGTTAAAAACGAAAGTATGTTGTCCTTTTGGGCTAAAAATGTAAATTTGCTGCAACAACGGGTTAAAAACGGAAGTATGCTGCCATTTTGGGCTACAAATGTAAATTTGCTGCAATTACGGGTTAAAAACGAAAGTTTGTTGTCATTTTGGGTTAAAAATGTAACTTTGTTGGTATTTCAGCTCAATCCACAAAATACATGTTTTATATACTTTTTGTCAAAACATCCGTAAATCTGTTATTTCCATCCATAACACTTGTTGAGCATGCGAAATATCATCTATTATGATCAATAATCAAATACCATTCATGGATGTTTGGTTCATAAAAAATCGCATATATAAATACACAATGAGTAAAGTGACTTGAAATGACAAACAATTATTCTAAAAAATTGCTAACCATTATTCTAAAAAAATCATCATCTTTTTTTCTCTTCAAGGTTTTCTCTTTGAAAATTGTTGATTTCACTTTACTTGAGAAACCCCCCCATGATATCTTCTATCTTTGCAAGAATAAAACACTCAACTTCTTTGCATTTGGTCTAATTGTTATGTTATGCCCAATATACCTCCGGGTAAACAAACAAACAAATGATACACAAGCAAATGGGAAGCAATCGAGGGTTAATCCAGCTGATATCTTCTGGCTTTAAGTTTATCACAAAACCAAATGTTATGTTATGATATTTGTAGAATAAAATGGTGATCCATGTTCATAGTAAAGATAAATAAACAAACATTTCCAAAACTACCCCTAATGTTGGATAGCAAAAACAGATAAAAATTAAAAATTAAAAAAAAAAAAAAGTAAAAGAAATTTGTTCAACCTGAGATAGAAAAAAAAACAGAATTTTTTCATTAAAAAACTAGAAAAGACAAATTGCAAGAAATAGCAATGTAATTACTCTTTTAACCAATAAAAACAATGTACATTACGTATATTGGTAATTAGAGTAAAGTACTGTCGCTTTCCATGAAATCCATCAAAAACTAGACCTCGGTTTACCAATACTGGCAGTTTCTGAGTGGATTCCATGTTTATGGAACCACCTTCCTTGCAGACCCTATCAAGAACAGTCAAGAAATCCCTCACCACCATAAATATTCTAAAAGGCTGAGCTTCAAATTTCACTGAGTTTCCATGGAAATACTTAGTGATTTCTTTGACTACAGAAAGTGACACCTCTTCTTGGGCATGAATCTTGATGACCTCCTCTTGTGCTATCCATTCCAGCAGCTTTCTTGACATTTGAAAGACCCGAACTCAAACTAGAAACAATTTGAAGACCAAGTTTCTGGCATTGATTGCCATCATGGTTAGCACTTTTGAGCACAACTTCTAGCAGTTTTAGGAACATCATGTTGTTTTTAAGTTCTTCACAAGCAACCTGATTTAGATTGAAACATTTGGGAGTTATTAAAACACGAAATCAATGAATATTGTCATTTACAATTGATGTTAAATAGAGCTATGGTGTTTAAAATTTACCTCTAGAGTTTGAAACAACTGTTTGAGGTATTCCACTTCTGAATCAAAATTGGAAACAAAGAGCATTGCACCAACTCTTCTAAATGCAAAAGGCACATCAAGAACAGCCTTGACAAATTTCTCAGCTGGACCAATTTTGAGAGGTGAATCGTCTTGATGTTCTTGAAGTTTACGTTCTTCATCTTTTGTTGGAGCCATCTTCATTAAACTTTGAAGGAGCACGGTGCCCAGTGTATCTGCATTGCCTGTATAATCGGTGCATAATGTGATTGATACAGTGTCGTTTATAAATTATGGTGTGGTGTAAATAGAAATGAAGAAGCTCACCTTCTAAAAGTGCATCACAAACTTCCTCAGTTGTCACGCTAAGTGCCCTCAATGAGATTGCGATGTTCTGAGACTTCTTTGGATCAAGAACTTGGTTTTCATGGTTGATTGTTGAGGAAAGAATCTGGCCCCAAATCATAACATGAGAAGAAAAAACAAAAACATATAAGGAGGAGAATATCGACAGGTTTCTTACTTAAAGGAGCTGGATTTGAGGTGATCCCACACCATTTAATGATCAGAGCTTGCTCTCAATTTATCCCAATGAAGAGGTTTTAATTTTGGTTTTGGGGTTTTCTCGTTTGTTTCAAGATTTTCTTGATTTATCAGCAACATTTCTGTAGCAGAAATCGCTGGTTGATGGCTACATATAGGCACATGTCTTGCAGGTTTGATCAAAACCGGTGGATTCAGCCGAGTTGCTGGTGGTGGAGTTGTGCGAATTAGGGTTTCTCTGTGCTTCGTCGGTGGCTGCGGCGGTAAACCAAAATTGAAGCGAAAGCAGGTCTAAATATTAGCTAAGGGAGCTTAGATTCCAGTTTCATTCGTGGTCGTGGCGGATGCGAACATCGGTGGGTAAAGGAAGGGAAGAAAATTTTGTTCTTGATGCATCAGTGTGTGATGAATGAATCGACGGTGACTGTTCTTTTGTAGGTGTAGCGAATGAATGGAGGAGGTGTAATACACGGTTCTGATGAAGAGAGATAAGGGAGGAGGAAAAGGGGACGATGGTGGGTAAAGTCAAACAAAAATAAAAGGAGTAAAACATCAAAAGTCAAAACTACGTAGTTTTAATAATCAGGGTACACAACCTTAGTACCCTCAAGGGTATATTCACTTTTCCCATATATATATATATATATATATATATGATGAGTTAGGCTCATATGTGCATGAACATCTATTGTGTAGACATGTGGATGATGTTATTATGTGAGAATAACTAAGAGAATTTATTGTTTGGTTTTTCTTATGATTTTTATTAATTGAATCGTCTATAATGATATTATGGTTTTTTTATTATTTTTATTTTGTCAGAATGTGTTCTTGATAATCGTATTCTATAAAAACGATACTTGAGAACAAAAATGAATTTTTTTTTAGTGAGAATGCATGATAATAACGATATTTATGTGAGATTGAACGTATTTACATTACCAAATAACATAATCTCTTAATTATTTTCATAAAATAACAGTGTCCACACACGTCTATACAATAGATGTCATCCACATTTTAACCAAACCTTATATGAGATGATGTTCTGCTTGTAAATGTTATAAACTAGTTGCGAGACTCATGTATTACATGTGTTAATTTAAATAAAAGTTAAATATAAAAGTCAAAATATTTGAGAACTTTGAATTTATAAGAAAAATAATGAATTATTATAATGGAAATATTTTTTATCTTTTAAATTTAAACAAATACTTTAAATAAATAAAAGAAACTAACGAACTTTAGTATTGAGAATTTTAAATTAAAAAGCAAGTTCATTAATGAAATTGATATCCATTTATTACTATATTTATTACAATTATTACATTAAAATATTATGTGAAATTTAATAAAATAGAAAAAACTCATAAAATGACATGTGGAAAAAAAAATAATTCAAAATAAACAAAAAATGACATTTGACAAATTGAATGAGAATGTGACAAGTGACAAAAAACATTCATTTATTAGAGAGGATTTTACAACAAGCTATAAATTATATGCGATGGTGTTGTGCTTGTAAAGAGGCTTCTAGTCCAGCGGTATCAAATGTTGTCCTCCCTCATTGAGGTCAAGGGTTCAAGTCCCACTATGGGCATATATGGAATAATTTAAGATAGTTTAGTATATATTTGTATTTGCCGTTCAAAAAAAAAAAGATATCTAAGATTACAAATCTTTGTAAGCAACCATATATTCTCTTCCACTCTAGAATTCTGTTGGAAAAGATTTAATCGAATAATCTGATGATTGTTTGAGATAATTTCCCATAATATTTAACACTATATATTCACTGCAATGTACTTAGCAGGAATGAAGATACCTAGAAGAAGTTCAATAATGAAGGAGAAGGGATACAAATCAAAATTTTCAAACACAGTTGTTGATGCAATCGTATTGGATGCTGATGATGATTTTAAAAGTGTTAAAAAAGGTATTCGAGAAATTTTTTTAGAATTTGTATGATATCAACATTTTACTATTTTTTATTTTGATGGTTCATATTCAAAAAGCACGTTCAATTCATCAAACCCTACACATTCCTTAATTGGTCGGCTGCTCACACATAAACTCCTCCGTGCAACTTCCACCAACCCTACAACACTCGTGTATGACACTGGATCCTATAGACAGTCGAATACTTGATTCTAACCTATGTTTTTCATCAAACAAGAACATGAAATAATGCTAAACCAAACATTCTCAGGCTATAGAATCTTAGTTATGTACAACTATAATACATACACTGAGCCACTAACAAGAAATAATCCTAGGCTATCTGGCATCACATATCAGACAATTCTATCATGTAATTCATGAAGATCCCTAGCCTACCACTAGCATTCTATTCTACCATAAACATAATATCAAATAACAGTGTGGGTAACTTAGGGTATACTTTCTTGCTCCGAATGACTGTACACATCGCATCCTTCCTTGGTTTCTCTTGAAAACAATTTTGAAAACCATTAAAAAAAACTTTTGTAGTTCCCTGGTTTGAGTTTGGATTCACACAAATTTTAATCCAATTTTCTCAAACCAAGGCTCTAATACTAAATTGTAACACTCTAAAAATCATAAAAATTTAAAACTTTTCAAAAACAACCATTAACCATCATTGTTTACAAAAAAGGAACCATCGTTTTAAAGTAAAGTCATGTCAGAGTGTCCTAAAAATCAATATCATGAAAATAGGAAGATGTGCACAATCAGGCCTTTGCTTTCCTTTGATCCTTTAGAGTACTTGAAACAATAAACTAAAACTGTAAGCCAAAGTTTAGTGAGTTCCTCAAAGTACCATCACACAACATAACAAACAAAGCATGCAAATATGAGCCTTCAGCCTGACTGGATTGCCTCGTAGGGCCTACAACCTATCTGGACTGCTCTACAGGCCTTAGGCCTGACTGGACCACCTCGCAGGGCCTACATCCTATCCGGACCGCCCTAGGTGTCTTGGCTTGCAGTACAAAGCAGAACCACCTCAACCCAACCACAAATATGTTGACATATATAACAAACAACATAAACACAAAACCAACAAATATAGATATCCATATAGTTCCACTAACTAATCCTATACTAGCATATCGCTATCCTATAACCACGATACATAATCTAGTGGGACGACATTGGCGCCTTCGACCCACGAGTACAGTGACAAAAGATCACCTCTCAGTCTGAACACAAGCTGAATAAAATCTTTGCTTCGAAAATCATCTCTAACTGACACCTATTATTCAAAATATTGCCTAACTTAAATTGATACCAAATTACTCAAAATACCCTTTGGTCAAAATTGGTCAAACTCAACAAACCGGCCGACTCAACCCAGCCTCGTACGCGGGGGCGTACACAATGTGTACACGAGGTGTACTCTGTTTGACCGAGGAGTCGAGCATAGACTGCATACGCGTAGCGTACCCTTTGGTACACCCATCGTACGTACCTGGTCAGCCAACCAACTCATTAAGTTCTTAATACTTAATCCATAATGTCCAAATTATAGATCCAAGTCCCAAATGTTGTCCTTGACCATAAAGTTTCCAACTTTATGGTCTTGCATGGCCATTAAGTGCTTAACACTAAAACCCCCAACATCTTAAGCCATTAAAGCAACCAAACTCATGCATGGGGGAGAACTAAGAGCCAATATCATATTTTTATCACTCAAACAACCTAAAACGTCCAAAAGGAAAACTCATTGGGCCTAGGGTAGCTCATACCCAAAAGAACCAAAAATATGAGGCTAATAAGCATATAGTTTTAACATAAACAAGATCTAGAGATAGGATCATCAAGTTTAGAACTTTATACCTCAAAATGAAACTTGGAGGTGAGGTGTTCCTTGATCTATGAGGCCTTGATCTTCCAAGTTGGTGCCTCTATCTTCTCCTTGCTTCAAAGGCACCACAAAGATACAGTTTTAGGCTCAAAGGAACACACATAAGAGATTAGGGTTGCAATGGAGGCTGGTGAGGGAGTGAGCATTTAAGATTTAATGATGTTTATATAGGGTCCAAACCCTAAAAATTAGGATTTGAAGATCTCGCACGTAAGCCCAACATATGTGACCTCGGGCTAGAATTACAAAAATGCCACTATGGGCCATTTTGCAAGCTTTCTCATACATAAGGGCTAAAATGCAATAGCTCTTCATACTTAGGGTTAAAATTGAAAATACCTCATCATCAAAATGTTACTTGGATCCATATCAATACATAAAAAGAGAAGAATTTATGTAGATATGAGAGAAGCCGATATTATTGATGAACGAGAAGTGATTCGTACAAAACAATAACGAGGCGAAGTGGTGAAACCATGCATGACATGTTTAAGGCCATATAAGGATCATTACAGGTCGACATACATGGTTAAGAAATCTCAGGTCTCTAAAACCATGTGGTTTTTGCATGTAGACCATTTATTGAAGGTGCTCATGAAGAAATAAGTTATTCATATTAAGTTGGTGAACCGACCTGTGATAAGAGACAACAAGATAGAACCATATGAATGGTGAATGGTTTTACAGTGGGACTAAATGTCTCATCAATTAAATTATTGGACTTTGACTCTTGTCATTATCCATAAAATGATCTTTATATCAGGAAAAAGAGCCATTCATATTGTTTCTTTTTAAATAACCAAATGGAGTTAACAATATTTTCCTTATCAGCCGAGGAGAAAACATCGAAGAATTTTTATTAGTAATAAATACATTAAACCCATATTTCATTGCATTAAACAAGTTAGAATCTTTAACAACTTAGACATAATTAATGGGAACTATAGATGAGAAATCAAAATGAACGTTGAGTCTTTGAATGAATTCGATTATATCAAGCTTAGGGGTAGTCATAGGATGAAAGAATGTGGTTTGAGGATCACCCAAGGGGTTGTTAGATTGATTGGGAGATAATGGGACAACCAAGTTCGAGCTATTAAGAGGAGGTCTAGCACTAACCGAAGTGGCTGTAGGAGACCTGTGTATTACTGGAGGCGGAACAGAGGCTACTACGAAGAAACCTCGGTAATGGGGACATTTTGAGGCAAAGGGTACAAATGGAGGGCGGAGAAAGTGAAAAGACCAAGGAATGGATCATTAAGGTCCTCAACAAACATGTATGAGTGAGGGGTAATGACTATCATGGAACCAAACAGGAAGATAGATTCATCAAAAATCACATGTAGTGAGATGATTATCTTGTTTTTTTTGTTTCGAATTTTCAAAAAAATTAGGGGTTTTAATCAATAAAATCAAGGAAGAAATTAAGTTTTGAATGGAATATCAACGTTGAAGCTTTGAACAGAACCCAAACTTTAATGCTTTGAATTAAATCAACCTATTCCTTTTCGATTGGCGAATAATGATGAAAATTTCAACGAAGATGATGCTTTTTTCATGAAGTTTTCTTGGTAAATCACATCTTTTGTAAACTACGAAGATATTCAGATTTTAGATGCATATCCACATTATGTCAGTTTAATTTGTTATTGGTCATCAGTGATAGCCACTAGAGAAGATGAATGAAGTGGAATAGGACATGAAGGGATGGTGGTCATTTACCAAAATAAGAATATAAATTTTTTGAATAGATTAGAAGACTTTAGTTTAAATCTTCGTCAAAAAGAAGAAACTCAAACCTTTTTAGGTTTGTGGTTTTCTAAAAAATAAACAGTCTACAAATACTAATGTCTATTGGGTTAATCAGATTTATGAGTGCATTGTTATTTTGGGAAAACTCTTTTTATTTGAAGTATTTGATTTATATTAGGAAGTTGTCTGCTTGCTTAACAAATATTACTTATTGGTTTAGGTTACTGCTTTCATTAGTATAAATAATGGTATGTATTCCTTAGTTTAGATAGAGATTTATAGCAATACAATCATTTGCCACAGTTTTTCTTATTTCTCCTTTGTTTGGTCTTGGGCATTAAGGTATTACCAGTTTAATACCTTACAATGTGTGTTCATGGTCTACAACTCCCAGATAAAATAAACAAAAAATCTTATAAAAAACAAATACCACCTTATTTCCATGTAAAATTTTAAAACCATAAAACTAGGATGTAGCGTTTTACAAAGTTGTCTTAAAATTGCTAATTTTTGAAACCAGAAGGATCATTCGCCAAATTTTGTCTTATTAACACTTTTTTCAAGTTCTTTCTGTTGGTTTAAATAGTCAACCCCCAATTCTCTTCAGAACCAAGATTTCTCGACTCCTTTACCTTTTCTCTTGATCTCGTCTAAGTTTTGGCTCTGGTAAATCTTCTTATATTCAACGAAAGCTACTTTTTTGTTTTATGCTTCGTATGTCTATGTATTACTGTTGATCCTTTAATTTACAAATGATTTAGGGTTTTAACTTTTATGAAGCAATTTCCTTTCGTATTTGATTCCTTTTGTTCCGACTAATTTTATAAAATGAAAACCATGGAACTCGCTTAGCATCTGTTGATGTTCATTTACTTCAGCTGTTGCTAATTTAAGTTACTGAAATCTCTACTTCTTTTCCATTTTCATGTTAAAATCCGACGTAATTAAGTATTTTGAAGTTTCAATTTGTTTTGTTTTTCAGGGATTTAGGTTATATGGTTTTGAATAGATGGTCATGGATGGGCGATTGAAGGTGGAATACGGTTCATTGAATTTGAATGCAATGAAACGCAACGAATATGCTTCAATTCTATCGGATCAGAATTTTCTAAACGCAATGAATCTCAACGAGTCATCTATAGATTGGAACTCCATTACAAGCTTACCTGATTCAGCCGCTAGTAATCATATCCTTCCATCTTCCTTGAACGATAAAGGAGATCATCATGAAGATCTCGATTTCAGTGACTTAGTTCTCAAGTACATAAACCAGATGCTTATGGAAGAAGATATAGAAGAGAAGAACTGCATGCTTCAAAAATCCGCTGCTCTTCACGCCACAGAGAAATCTTTCTATGATGCTCTTATGAAAAAAGAACTTCCGTATGATAAATATGCTACATCAGAATCCATCACTTACATTAATGGTAGAGATCTTAGTTGTGATGTTACCGATTCTCCTCTTTTACCTAATCCTCTGATCGATTTTGATTCACAGTCTAGATTCCATCCCTCAGTAAGCAGTACTAGTAATGTCGTGGATTCACCTGTGAGTATTCTAAGTTTTCCCGATACAGTCAAAGTAGAGATCAAACATGAAATCAATTCCATTCCAGATGAATCAAGAGGAAAGAAGAATCATCATTCCAAAGATCATTCAGATGATGAAAGAACTTCCAAGCAATCTGCAGTTTATGCTGAACCAACTGTTAGATCAAAGATGTTTGATGAAATCCTACTATATGGTGGTGGAAACAAAACTCATCCTTTCAAAAGTCAACCAAAGGAATCAAAACCGGTCAAATCCCGTGGTAAGAAACAAGGTAGTAAAAAAGAAGTAGTAGATTTAAGAACACTTTTAACCCTCTGTGCACAATCCGTTTCCACAAATGATCAAATTGGTGTAACCGATTTACTAAAGAAAATAAGACAACACGCATCACCAACAGGAGACGGAATGCAAAGATTAGCCCATTACTTTTCCATCGGTCTCGAAGCAAGAATGGCTGGCTCCGGAACCGGAATCTACAATTCCCTCATCTCCAAACCCACATCAGCAATCGACATCTTAAAAGCTTACCATTTATTCCTTGGAATCCTCCCCTTCACTAAACTCTCACATTTCGTTTCCAACAAAACCATCATCCAAACATCCCAAAACAAAACAAAACTCCATATCATAGATTTCGGAATCTTTTACGGATTTCAATGGCCTTCTGTAATCCAAAGTCTCTCGTCTAGACCGGGTGGCCCACCGGAATTGCGCATCACCGGAATCGATTTCCCCTGTCCCGGATTCCGACCTTCACAACGGGTCGAAGAAACCGGGTCTCGGTTATCCAATTACGCGGAAACGTTTGGTGTAAAGTTCAAATTCAAAGCCATAGCTCAAAAATGGGAAACAATTACACTCCAAGATCTTGAACTTGATAGTGAAGAAACCCTAATTGTGAATTGTCCTTACAGGTTAAGAAACTTACTTGATGAGACAGTAATGGCGGATAATGATAGCCCGAGGAATAAGGTTTTGAAACTAATTAAAGAAACGAATCCACAAATCTTTATACAGGGGATTGTGAATGGTTCATATAACGCGCCTTTTTTCGTGACAAGATTTAGAGAGGCTTTGTTTTTCTTTTCATCTTTGTTTGATTTGCTTGAGGCGAATGTGGGGCGTGAGGTTGAAGAAAGGATGTTGATTGAGAGGACAATTTGGGGACGTGAAGCCATGAATGTGATTGCGTGTGAAGGTGGTGAAAGGATTGAGAGACCCGAGACTTATAAACAATGGCAGGTGAGGAATCAACGGATAGGGTTTCGCCAGGTGGCGTTTGATCGGGAGATTTTGGAGGTAGCTAAAGAGAAGACGAGGTTGTTGGGGTATCATAAAGATTTTGTGATTGATGAAGATGGTGGTTGGATGTTGCAGGGGTGGAAAGGAAGGATTTTGTATGCGATTTCTTGTTGGAAACCATGTTGATTATTGAATATGAATATGAATATGAATATGAACATGAACATGAACATGAAGAAGGGAAAGATGGTAGGTTGTAGTTGTTTAGAATGGAGTTAAAGTGACATTTGGAGTAATGAATAATTAATGTAATAGTGCCAAACGTAATGTACAAACTCGTATTTCAGAATAATTAATGAACAAGATTCCGATGTGTTATAGCATTTAATAAGCAATATATAACAATAGCTACAACAAACGAATTGTTGGAGAAATAGTTTCCAACACGATCTGATGTATATTTCAGAATTTATTTTTCATAACCAAATATTTGAAACTAATTTTTCAGAGAAAATGAGTTCGAAACTAACCACTTTTCAAACACGGTTATTTCCAAAAAAAAAAATTAAAAATTGGGCAACTTTCTTATATGTATTTATGGAATGTTATCATTTTTTATTATTATTTTAGATTATTTTAAAATGTGTTTGAAATATAATTGGTCTGGTTAATATCGGTTCTTAACAAAGTTCGGTTAAAAAACGGTTTTACAAAAATCTGATTTTGTCTGAACTGGTTTCGGTTATAATCAAGATTTTATGAAGTGAAATTATATTAAAAAACTAGTTTGGTTCATAGTTTTTTTTTAAAAAAAAAAAAACCAGTTTTTATTTTTTTAAAAAGCTATATCAAAATGACAATTAATCACACAACCAACATAACATTGGTATTTCTACAACATGTGACGAATGATATTCTACCAAATGACACCAAAACATGATATATAACTTATTTCACATAAGATTAAGATGTTATGAAGGTCTACGACTTAATCGTTGGTTGCCATTAAGTCCCAAGTATTTAATGACACACAAGGAGGTCAAAAATCCACCAAGAGCTAAATAGACACCAATGGAAGTACGATTCACAAGATAAAGTAAATAATTGATAAATTATAACAAGTTAAGCTAGAAAAAACTATCATACCATCAAAGGAAACACAAAATTCGGTAACCATGGAAACTAGGATAGAAAATCCTCAAAACAACTCCATGGAAGCTTGAATTTCTACAAATTCAAAGCCATAACTCAACATGGGAAACAATTGATAGTGAAGTACCCTAATTGTGAATTATCGTTTTAGAAACTTACTTGATGAGACAACAATGGCAGATAATGATAGCCCTAGGAATAAAGTTTTGAAACTTCAAACTTATTAAGGAAGAGAGTCCACAAACCTTTATACATGTGATTGTGAATGGTTCATATAATACGCCTTTTTTGTGACTAGATTTAGAGAGCATTTGTTTTTCTTTTCATCATTGTTTGATTTGCTTGAAGCGAATGTGGGAGACATGCGGTTGAAGAAAGGAGGTTGATCGAAAGGACAATTTGGGGACGTGAAGCAATGAATGTGATTGCGTGTGAAGGTGGTCAGAGGATTGAAAGACTAAATATTATCCTTGTAACTTATTACGACACTTCCTTTGTGCTAACGAACTTGCTATATATTATTCGGCAACATATTAAGTGCATGACATGATATCATTCACAACTTTTGAAATTCGATTATTTGATGAGTCCTCTCCTAATTCGACGTCTTCATTTTCTAACATTAAAAAAAAAAAAAAAAAAAAAAAAAAAAAACATTCAACATATATGTGATAAAATAAAAGCGCCAAAAAGTCCTGAGTCCCCACATTCGAATGTCACCATCTTCTCCTGAACCTTCCATCACCCCGACACTGTACACCGACTCAGCAGATCAACACGGTTTCTGATTCCAGCTAGGATCCACGTCACCCTGATCCCGCGTATTTCAGTGTCAAAATTACAGCTTCCGGAAGAAGTTAGCGTTCATATAAATATATAATCATATCATATGTGATATGTTCCGAATTCCCACCCCATTGAAACTCGCCACCAAATTACTCTCTCAAACAAAAATCAGAACCCATTGATTTCGATTTAATGGAGGTAGACGGTGGTTATTTGTCGACTGAGGATGGTTGTCGGACGCCGAAACAAAGTGGGTGTAGGATTCCGGCGACATGCCCACCAGCGCCGAGGAAGAAACAGGCATATTCGAAGCAGCGGAACCCACCAGAAAATGGATATTTTCAGCCACCTGATCTCGAGATTCTGTTTGCGATGCCACCCACACCCATACGAGAAGCTTGCATTTGATAATTATGATAGTAATTATATGTAGTTGTTTGTTAAATTCCCATGTTACTTGTCAATTTGTTCTTGTTTGAACTGATTTCTTGTAATTAATTCTTCATGATTTAGTAAATGTAAAAAGATTGAGGAATTGCTCATCTTTTCTTTTTATTAGATTATAGAATATGTTGCATATTCTTTTTGAACAGCGTATCCCAAATTTATGTTAACGATTGGTGGTGGTTCAGTTATGGTTGAAGTATTGAACCCTTGGTAAAATGGTGGAGCGAGAAGGATTTACGTATTGTAGTATTTCACTATTTTGTAAGACATTTTCATGAATGATTTGTTATGAAAGTTATAAATAAAATCAATTCTTGGAGTTCACAGCCAGGCCCAGGCTTTTCACATAAGCCCAATTTGTCATACTTAGGCCCAATAAGTTAACTAGTTACGTTAGATTATGTGGCCATCAAGAACGGACACCGTCCTATGTAGGGTTTAGTATCATTTATTTTTCTTCATAACCATATATATATATATATATATATATATATATATATATATATATATATATATATATATATATATATATATATATATATATATATATATATATATATATATATATATATATATATATATATATATATATACTTAGTACTAACTTGTTTCACTACCAACATATTTGCTTGACATAAATAAAGTTATATATCAATTTTTTCCTAATTTTTAATTGTAATAGTTAAAACTAGCAACGACTTGAGAATTATAAAAGATCCATATGATTTAATTTTCTAAACTAATTAATTTTAAAGTAAATTACACGAATGGCCCTTGTTTTATGGTTCTAAGTTGGGGTTTCCATCTGTGGAGTCCTTAAACGCAAAATGTGTTGTACACTTTGTTCTTATTCTAACCCAGTGTTGCTCTTAGCGACCCCCATAGGTGGGGGTAATTTAGTCAATTTAGGTTTGAGGTTTCTTTTTCCCATGATCAATAACTCCTCTTCTTTGTTCCCTTCTTTTTTTTTTTCTTTGGAATTATCTGTAGACAAATTAAAGATGAAGGATCCGATTAATATGGTGGCATGCTCTTCTGGATGTGATGTTATAATATAGGGGTGAGCAACAAAACCAGGTACCCGCTTTCAAAATTGGAATCGCCATGGAACCGACGGTTCCAAAACCGGAATTGCCTTAAGCGGTTCCGGTTTCAGTTTCGGTTTTCATTTTTACGCAGCTGCTACCCATTGGGTGTCCGTCGGAACCGGTTTATATATATATATATATATATATATATATATATATATATATATATATATATATATATATATATATATATATATATATATAATGGTCTAACATAAATTTAGACGTGTTATTAGTTTGTTAATAAGATGGTTCTCGTTTTTGGACATCGAGTGTAGACCTTTTCATTTACAGAAACTCCATTGTAAACATTAATCTTAATGGTTTGCTAATAAGATAATAAGATGCTAATTATTATTTACATATGTTAAAACGATGAGAATCTGTAACAATGGAAGAATTCGAAAATCAATTAAATATTGATAGAGTAACAGAGAGTGACAATATGTAAACATCCACTAAGAAATTTCATTTGTTTTCAACATTTTTAACGCTATTTGGTTTTCGACGCATCTATACTAATAAATAAAACCCATTTTCTGCCACATGTCATGTCCTCATTGATTTGGACACATGACATCTTAATAGATTTTTAGAATTTATTTATTTCCATATGGAATTTTCTGATATGTTCACATATCATAACTTATTTCGGTTACAATATTGAGAGAAATAAATGCTTCCTTGAAAAAGAAATGATATATTTATAATGTAATAAATGACATAATTAATGAGAGCTCTAAAATTGATATTGATATTAAATTTAATGTTTAAATATTGATATTAAAATTTTATTTTTAATAAACCCGTGTAGTACACGGGTCTTACACCTAGTATAACATGATAATCGTATTGATAAGTAATTTATAATGTTCACTATTAATTTTAAGTTAATAATATATGGTTAGTTTATGGTTTATAACAATTAAATTATAAGAAAGAAAAATACGAACCGGGTACTTGGTACCAGAACCGGTTCCAGTTCCAAGATTTCAAGAACCACCGGTTCCGGTTCCAAGATTTCAAGGACCGCCGGTTCCTGTTCTAAAGAATTAGGGCGGGTACCTGCTTTTGCTCACCCTTACTATAATACGAACCTCATGCATTCCGAGCAACCACAGAAGACCCTTTTATGCTTGTCCACAAAAGGTACATTGTGATTTCAATTTCATCGACTATAACACTACATCATTGAAGGGTAATTTGACTCTTAGTCTCTCAGTCTCAAAATAGTGATGTCAGGGACCTCTTAGTGGATTTATTTGTTGGGTGGAAAAAGAGAATACGAGTCGTGAAGCATTGACGATTGAAAGTATGGTTAGGTCAAACAAAAGCTTTAGACAAAGAATTTGAAGCTTAAGATATAGTTAATTTTTAGTTAACTTGTCTTCTCGAGCATAATATAGCTTACAAGTTGTAAGGGTTTGGTAATGACACATAATTTGCTTGTCTTCTTGCCATATTTTTTCTAAAACTAGTTCTGTTCTCGTTTCTGTAGCATGAAGTTTCACATTCTCTTTAACCTCTTCAGCTAAGTTAAAAGTTTGGAAAAGGTAAAATGACTCACTAAGAAGGACATTCTCATTTGCAAGTGCTCTATAAATGCTTTTAATCGATTTCTTTCTTATGTTACTTTCTCATTCATCTGATGAAGATCCTGATATCAAGTCATCATTGATTTGAAAGATCTATATGTCCAAGAATAATTATAGAAGGATATTTGCTAATGATATATGATCCTACAGGGTCACACCTCCTAGCAAGTTATCACTAATTTATTACCTCCTAGCAAGTTATCACTAATTTATTAGTAATTTGATTATTAATAAATATTATTAACATTTGTATTTAATTGGAAAATTATTATTTATGAAAAATAATATTCTTCTAGAGAGAAAACAACTAGTAAATCATAAGGTATGAGTTTATATGTTGTGTACATCTTTTCGGACCTATTGAAGTCCATTTATATAAAGCTAGTTTATTTATATGAAAGATACACATGCTAGTATTAAGTTTGAGTAAAAGACACTCTAAAGTCTCTTCTCTTTGTACCAAAACTGCAAGGATTGTAAGGGTATAGGGATTGCTTATTTGACTTGCATCTTACACACCATACATCTTACAAAGAGATATGATTTCATCTAGTGAAATGGTTGCTTTTTTTTTCTTCCTATTTTCCTCTAAAAAACCATGGGTGTTTCATGGCATTCCCTCTATTCTCTCTTGCAATGTGTTGTGTAGTCCGAGTGCTCTAAGTTGCTTCTCCTTTAAGGCTTATTTGGTATAAGTTCTTTAAGGCGTAAATAGTGCTTAATAAAAGTGAATTCTAGCATCTTGAAGTGGTTTACTCTTAATTAGTCGATAATCATAAATGAACCCTCCTTTGTGTTCTTATCATCTTCATCAACTTCTAACCTCTCGAGAGAAATCAAAGTCTTCAAACGCTGTAATTCTTTTTCCTTCTGTAGTTGTTTTATTTTTCTATGATTGCAAAATGATCATTGGTGGGTATAAACTAGTTTTATTATTATTAAAATTTTAATACGTCCATTACTAATTTCGTAGTTTTAATATTTTTGAAAAAAACCCTGGTATTCGAGCCATTTTTTCAAGCTTGGATTCGATTATTATATTATTTGGTATAATCTTTGTTTTTGGAAAACATGCTTGATTTTCTTTTATAAGAAAATATGTTTTCTATATCAACTTTAAAATGTTTATAATTATTATTTTTATGACTAAAGTTTTCATGCATTGATTTAGCCATAAAAGTTGTCTTAAAAAAACAAAGTGTTGTTATATATATATATATATATATATATATATATATATATATATATATATATGTATACACACACACACATACTAGTCGTTTACCTGCGCAAAGCGACGGGTGCGAATCAACAAAATGATATAAAAAATTTGTTAAACAAAAGGACGAACAGATAGAGATTTCTTATACCTGGGCTAGGATTAAACGTAAGAAATTTTTGGCTCATTCGATTTTAGTAGAAAGAAAAACCAAAGGAGGAGATAGCGAGCATGAGAGAGAACCAAGGTTTTGCGGTTAATGGCTAGGCATTCATGATAGACGAATGCTAGATCAATGTGTCTCTTCCAGTTTATATGAAATGCTTTATAACGTGTACATCGTATTAGACCGATTCAAATGGATATAAAGAACATTTGGTCAAACTTTGACCCATTCAAAATCTTATCATCATCTTATTTGACTTTTTCATTAATGTTGGCCGGAAAAGATTCAGTATTTACCGATTCAATTGGATATGGGGAACACTTGGTCAAAGTTTGACCCATTCAAAATCTTATCATCATCTTATTTGACTTTTTCATAAATGTTGACCGGATAAAATTTAGTATTTACCGATTGAAGTGGATATGAGGAACATTTGGTCAAACTTTGACCAATTCAAAATCTTATCATCATCTTATTTGACTTTTTCATAAATGTTGACCGGATAAGATTCAGTATTCTTTTAATGCATAAAGTCATTGTACATGATGCACTAATGGTTTGTACCTCTTAATATTCAGCCTTTGACCAAATTTGCATAATAAGTAATAAAGATATATATATATATATATATATATATATATATATATATATATATATATATATATATATATATATATATATATATACTGAGTTATTGTGAGAACTAAAAAAAGCATGTGAACTTGCGAACTCATAATCAACTTATCATTTTTTAAAACCAAAAACAACAATCTTCTCCAAATGGTGCGTCTAAGCCATATCTAAACTCAAACAAAAATTTGACATTTTTTTTTTGAAATTTGCATGTATGTACAATCAGTAGTGACATGGATTGCTGATGAGCACAATCAACAATCATATTTACCGTGGATGTGCACAATCAGCATTCAATATGACTACTGATTGTGCTCATCAACAATCACACAAAAAAACCAAAAAAAAATCGTTAGTTTTTTTTGAGACTAGATATGGTTTAGACGCACCATTTGGAGAAGATTGGTGGCTTTGGTGTTGAAAAATGATGAGCTGATTATGAGTTCACAAGTTCTCGTAAATCTTTTGGTTCTCAAAAGAACCTCTCTCTCTCTCTCTCTATATATATATATATATATATATATATATATATATGTGTGTGTGTGTGTGTGTGTGTGTGCGTGTGTGTGTATGATGTGCATAAACTAGTCATTGACCAATTATGATGTTATTTGTGTTGTTTTTTTAAGATGGTTGTAATATTTATTTATTCACATGGTGTGTAATAATTAAATAGATAATTTGCATTTTGTTTATTTTATAAGTAATAGGTAGTTACAATAGTTTATTTTAATAAAAATGTAACAAGAATGAAGATGGTGACCATTTTGAAGATCAAAAGTTCACGCACTTAATTTATTAAAGCTTTATAAACTTTATAAAATTATATTTTATGAACTTATTACAAGGTGTTGAAACAAATGGGAACATGAAGCCACCACAAGAAGATTTGGTCCCTTATGTACCTTAGGAATGGACTTGGCATTTGTGTTAAGCTCTTTCCCTCTAGGTATCTTTCAACCTATAAGGCCCTCACACGTATCTGGATAGGGCACACACACCTAAGTCTAGGTTGCTACCATTTATGCCCCACTAAGTGTATTCCCCTTTTTAATAAATAAATTATTAATTCATCACATAAGGATTACACTACAAACATCCTTAAGTAATCATGCTCAATTTTAATTAGTAATATCAAAATGGCATATTACTTCCATACTTCACATTATGTAAACATGCAACAAGGTATCACAAGTTAAGGAATTTTACATCTTTTGTATAATCATGCTCACATCATTTCTTCATCAGTAAGGCATATTATATTACTAGCATGCATTTTCCAAACCAACATAGACAAATAATACCAATAAATTATTGCATGCATATATTCACATACAATCAACACAAATCTCTCATTGTATCATGGACCTATCACACCCTTCACATCAAAACAACAACCAAAAAGTATAGCATGAAGGAAACATCATTCAAATAAAAATATCATTCACAATTTGGGTACATTCAACCTAAAAAACCTAGGTTCATTCCAATCCCTCTAAGATGTGGAATCCCTAACAAGTACTTTAAATAACAACAAAGATTGACTCACCTTTGTCAAACAAGCACCCTTCCCTCACTTCAAATCTTGTAGGAAATGAGGTATCAAACCTTCCTTTATTAAAATATAAATATATGGATTATTATTAAGTTTACATGAATAAATAATGACAATTTACTACCCAAACATGCAAATTGATTAGTAGGTCAAATTCTCAGTTTTTGACCTGAAACAACAGCCTGTTCAAGGCCATTTTAGCCCAACTTATGCTTGAATAAGTTGCAATATATTTTTATATTATAGTAGACAAGACCTTTAGTATTTCATAAAGCGCTCGCACAAGTCAATACGATTTTTCTATGAATTTTACATGACAACATGTCCGTGCATCTAATTTCTGATCAGACAGTGAAAAAGATGATTTTAACCTTGGTTAGGGACAATATTAGGTCTTGGAAAATATCATGGATAAAATAGACTAAATATTCAAACTCTTAGTGTTTATGGATCCCTAATATGACTCTTGATTATTTTTATAGATTTTTTTTCAAAGCAGGGACATATTGGTATTTTTTCAGAATTTCCCAACATTGCATTTTAAGGGTTAATTGACAACTTAACCTATTAATCCGTAACCAAAATCAACTATAAAGATGGAAATTGAGTTCTTAACAATATCATAATGACAAGAAGTTAAAATAACAAAATCAACCTCAAGCCATGATTCAAAGTACATTGCTTTTATGGGAAAACAAAGTTCATTGCTAAAAGAGAAACCACCACTAAGGATTGAGTTTCCTCCACCATTAAGCTTAATATTAAGACCTTTAGGGAATGTTTTGAAGACCTTTTGGATGGATCAAAACATGGTATTTTACAAAAAAAAACTACTCCTTTGAATCAAGATAGCAATAACATGAGTTTTTATCAATCACCAAGGAATACAATGTTCTAAAAAACTTGGAATATTTCAAGAACATGAATCATAACATTCTTGGGAGAGTTCATTCTTGAAATTGACATAAAAAACATCAAATTTCTCACAATAAACTTGAATTCAACCATATGAACAGTCGGAGATTATAAGGAGGACAAAGATATGATAATTAACATCAAAATTTATTCACCAATTCCACCAATCCTCAAGAAATTGAAATGAAAACATGAGAAGAAGAAGAAATAAGGAGTTTTACCAAGATCAGGATTGATTTCATAGCTCCAAAAAGACCTCCAAGGATCGAAGATTTCTTCCCTTTTTCTCGATCTCTTCTTGACTCTTTGCTCCCCTCTCCAACCCAAGTTGCCATTTTTTCTTGCTTCTGTTCGTACATCGCAACTCAAGGGAATAGCCAAGAATTGATTTTTTTGAGTTAGCTTCTTAATCCCATGAATAATGAGTAGGAGGAATGGACGTAAGGAGGAGTATCGATCCTCCTCCTCGGAAGTTAAACGACAATTTTACCAATTGGTACCTCCAATATCACAATTTATTTCCAAGCTTCCCTAACCCTAATAATCTAACATTTAACGTTTCATTTTTATGACCCCTTGGCCCCTCACTTCATAATAAACCTTTTAATGAATAGAAATTACCTCAATTTCCCACCAAAAATCATTTAATTAAATTATATGGTTGCTAAATATAAATGACTCCTTTTAGATATTAATTAATATCTTTTTTTAGTTATTCCTTTTTAATACTCGCATAATTAAAATAGATTTATACAATTAATTCTCGAGTAACAGAAGGTTAGCCTCGTTAACAGAAGGATTTTCTGGTCCTTACAATTCTCCGTTCCTTAAAATGATTTTGTCCTCGAAATCTGATGTCGATATGAACAACTTAGGGTAACGAAAGTTCATGTCTCCTCTGACCCCCTAGGTCACTTCTGACCTATATCCATCCTCCATTAGAACTTAATGATTGTGACTCGTTTCATGTAATGTTCTTGGTCTCTCTCTCTAATCAGGGTATCTACCAACTCTTCCACCTCTTGCGTCAACTAGTCGAGTTACAACTTGTCTAACAATAGGACACTCGTCTCTTAATCTCCCTCGATTTTCAAAGGAATTACTTCTCACCCAATGAGGGCCTGTCAATGTCACCCTTCGACAGTCTACAATCGAAACTCCTTGAACACCCCAACAAAAGGTAGCCAGTGACTTCCTTGAGCCCACCATCGCATGAATTGAGGAAACCTCACACTTCCTCGCTGGACACTTATTCGACCTAAAGTACAGATGATGGAAACAAACCTTAGAGTTCTCTCATCACAAATCAGACATAACCTCACACAAAACATGGAACTTGCACACACTTTTAGCATAGAGAATCTTAGTTCGACTACTAGACAACCAAAACATATCATTGATGACATCGCACGACTTGATCTTGATCAGAGTCCATGTAAAAGGAAAAAGTGTTTCTAACCATCACAATATGACAATCATCAGATATATCCCCAAGCACGAAAACAAGATTCCCTACCACTATCACAATGTCTACACAAAAGTTCAGAAAAACTTTGAACTGACACCAAACAAGCACAAAAAGTAGCAAATACAAATGATCTACCACCGCTAGCAACAAAGAGACTTACACATAATAAATAAAACACATAGATGATAAAGTTATGAGAGTACCTCACCATTGCATCTAGCCACCTCGATGATCATCTGAAATGCTTACGCTTTCACTTTTGGTGCATCAGTCTTCTCACCATTGCCACTTCGATACACTTTAGGATTTATGTATTTCCCACTCATGTGCCCTGTTTGATGACAGTTAAATATGAGTGGCTCAACATTCTTACAATCTAACTACTTATGGCCCAATTTTCCACGTCTGCAACTTATAGTACTATCACTGCACGACCCCTTGTGTGAGGAATGACACCTTATACAGAAGCTCGACCTATTAGCCTTCTTGTCCTGGTGACCCTTCTTTGTTCGAGAGGATTCAGACGAACCCTCACACTTCCTCTTCTCACCATTCTTTGCAACATAATGCCCTGGTGTTTCCATATCAACTTCAATATGAATAGCCTCGTCCATGGCATCTGCCAAAGTGATGTGTTGCCTGACACTAGCCCTATACTCAGCCGGTAACCCCTCAACATAGTGTTCCACCTATTTTGCCTCGGTGAGACAGTAATTATTCCCAAACTGTAGCTTCTTATAGAACTAGGAATTGTATTACACAACAGACATAGTTCCTTTTTCCAGTGCAAGAAACTCTGGCTCGATCCTCCTCATCTGCCTCGGTGGACAAAAACACTCCTGAAGCCTTTGGCTAAAGGCCTCCTAGGTCATGGCTTGAAGTGTAGCCTTAGGACCAACATAATCTAATGCCTCCGACCACTATAGAGCATCACCATCCAACTTCAGTGCTGCATAACTAACTTTCCATGACTCCTGTGAAGTAGCTTGAACAAAAAATCTATCTCATCTTTTGCAACCATTGCATGCACAATGTTGGGTTATCTCCTCTTCAAAAGACAGGGGGTTTGTGGTCCGTGAATGCTCTAAAGGAACTACCTCGAACCTTGTCACGATCTCTAGTGGGCTCCCTACTCCACTCCTGGGAAACTGAGCGACTCTCAGTTATCACCTATCGTGGCTCCTTATTCTCCACTTCTTTATCCTACGGGGGTAAGAGACCAACAACTTGCATAGCCTGCTGCATCCACTCCATAGCCCGATTACGTCTCCATAACTCAGCATCTTGTGCCTCAAGATGCTTGTATAGATTAGTAATGATAGCAACACTCGCGGTTCTGTGCTCGCTACGTGTTGGATGGGCTTGTGGATAACGACCAATAGGTGGGGTCTGAAAAATAAACGGTGGTGTCTCGGGTGTATGGTTGTCATGACCCCACCAGCTCCTTCAGCATTGAAATTCCCTTCAGCGTGTGACATGTTCCTAAATAACGAAGAATTTTAGGTATACATAACAATTTAAGAAAGGAAAGTTCAAAATGTTACAAGAAACTGTTCTAAATTTCTCAGCACACACCCTCCCCCTGAAGATCCTAAATCACCTAATTGAGCCAATCTACATTGTGAGTCTGAACACCAACCTATGTATTCAATTCACCCGCGAAATGTCTCTGATACCAACCTGTAACATCGTAATATTTCACCTAATGTTTTTTTAGAGTATTTATTGAAGTAGAAGACGTTAGTGGAAGTCTTATTTTGAATTTTGTGAGAGCATCACCAATGTTAATTTTATTACCAAAAACACCATTCATCAAAATAAAGTTCATAAACCAAATCAAAACAAGTTCTAAAAAAAAACCAGTGTTAAGAAAACTCAATGACATGTCCAATTGGTATCAATACTAAGACATAAACTAGAATGTAACTACTCAAAAGCCGCTCCTCACCAAACTGACAAACTATGCTACCTGTACTAATTCAATGCAACAACAAGAAAAGAAACAAGTGTCATCAAATGCTAAGTGAGTCAACCATAAGTACAATGTTAGGAAAAAACACATATCATATCATCACTTACATCACATGCATCACATACATTACATACATCAAACACATCATATACATTACACACATCACATGTTCATCACTGGAGTATCGTTAAGGTCTATCGTTATTATTTATCTTTTAATATTGGATAAATATTACCTAGTGCTAACCTAGCCCTGGGTACATCACTAGAATGAAAGATATATTCCCCACACATGAGTCCATCACTAACCCGTAAGGAATACACCCCACATGTAGGTCCATCACTAACCTGAAGGCAAAAAACGTTCACGACTAAGCGACCGACCAAACCCTACCCCACTAGGTCAATTACTAACCTTGGGTCCATCAATAACCCAAGAGGTAAAAAAACCTCATTCACTACTAACGTGACCGACTTGACCCAATGCACCAAGCGCGACTCTCACTCATAACATTGCCCCTGGTTCACTACGTTTGCTACAATGACATTACACATACAAGTATGCCCGTTGTCGTTCGAGAGTGGTACTTGTCATTGTTTCTCATCACTAGAAACTTCCCACCCAAACATGATATTTGATTTATCGCCATCATTATGCCAATATCACTCCAGCCCTTGAACACCTTAGTGTCCATGAACCATGTCCCAAGTGGTGGTCTAGAAAAACCACTCGACATCACAATTTGGCTTAAGCTCTTTCCTTTTAGGTATCTTCCAACCTATAAGACCCTCACAAGTATTCGGATAAGGCACACACACTTAAGTCTAGGTTGCTACCCTTTATGCCCTACTAAGTGTATTCCCCTTTTTAATAAATAAATTATTAATTCATCACATAAGTATTACACTACAAACCTCCTTAAGTAATCATGATCAATTTCTGTTAATATTATTAAATGGTATATTACTTCCATACTTCCCAATATGTAAACATGCAACAAGGTATCACAAATTAAGGCATTTTACATCTTTTAAGTCATAGAATACGTTAAACTGAGAGCGTCCATAAAAAGAACGCCCAAATCTGATTTTGTATGAGGAAGTTATGATTTTTCAAAGTTTTGGCTTAGCAGTGTACAGCCCGAAGTTCGAATATTAGATCGAATGGTTTTTAGCCGACACAACCTACACGATAATCGAATATCTCGTTAATACAAGCGTAACGATAAAAAGACAGACGAAAACGGACGTCGGATGAAGAAGTTATGAGAGTTTAACAGACCAATCCTGTCCCGGCCTGTTAATAATATAACTTTTAAAATAATTTCAAAAGTAGCCGACAGAGTCTAAATGAAAGTCGTAGAGTACGTTCCCGCCTACGCGTGGATATAAAGAACGTCGAAAACGAAGCTCGTACGCGAAAGTTATGAATTTTCAAAGTTTAGACTCGAATTTGCGAAGTCTGGAGCGAAATCGATGACGTGGCCGGATTTTAGCCGACGCTTGCTGATCACGCTTCGCCTTCGGATGCTGACACCTGTACTTCGGATGCCCAACGTAGCCCAGAAGCGCCTCGCGTACGAGGAACGCCTCGTGTGCGAGAAGGGAGCCCTGCGCATACTTATTCTACTTGGTCCGAGGAGTGGCCACGATGCATCACCAGGGAAGCGATGCGTGTTGACCTTATCCGAAGCTACGTGGCGCGTAGCTGCTGAACGCCCAACGTTTGTCCAAAGCCAACAGCCTATAAATACATGCGAGAGTTCTCGTATTTTCCACACCAATTCACTTCTCTCTCTAAAATACTTTCTCTCTCTAGGGTTTTTAACCCTCCCTAAAGTCTAGGTGAACCCTTAGCACTTGAGGGAAGCCCCGAGGCTCCCGGAGTCCCGGGAAAAAGGGGTCTTTTGGTTTCAAAACACTGCTCCAAGCAAAGCCTGGTTTTCTTTAAAACCCGCTGTAAGTGAGCTACGCCTACGCAATTTTTAATATAGCTTTTAAATAATTATAGTAATGTTATTAGGACCTTAAAATAAGTATTTGGGCTATTATTATGAGTTATATAGAGTGTTGTTTAATGCTTATATAATAATAATAATAATAGCTAGACTATTAATTAGTCACGGTTAACGCTAGACTAAACCCTAGTGGTATTGATACTAGGTTTTATCGAGGAATAATTGTTTTGAGATAACGAAGCGCTATTCGAGGGCAGAATCACCACCTTTTCAGGTGAGTGCATAGTTACTTTCATCTTACACATATATATGAAGTATTTTATATAAATTACGTGTTGTTTGTGCATATTATCTGTATACTTGCTATCTATGCTGGATGAACGATTTTATACATGTTTTAAATGATTTAAAATGTATATGTATTTTATATCTACAAAATGTGTCGGGTAAAACATGGGTAGATGTAATAGTTGCTGAGGCCTCGTTATAGATGTTATTGATGATCCAGTCATCTAGCGGAGTATAGATGACGACCACGGACTATTCTAGACAGTCCAGTGGAACGCTAGCAGGCTCACAACCTGTAGGTGTTTATTTGAACTGTGTGCTCACCAGGTGTACTCCATCCCCCACATGGTTGCCTTAAGGATATTTATTGCTGAGTAATTCCCTTAGCAGTAGTTTCCATCCCGATGAAAGTCCTTCGACTGGGTCCCTTGTGTTAGACATTTTAGGGACGTAAAGTGAGGATAACGGGAACGGGTAATCGGGTTTGTTTGGTTTGATAAAGTTAATAAACTTATTTATTGTGGGTTGAAAACCCTATGTGCTCACCAGGCTCCCAAGCCTGACCCACTCAGTTTCTTGTATTACAGGTAGTGGCGCATGAGCATAGATGTGATGTCTTAGGATGAGAGATTAAGGGATTTTAGGCCTGTAAATACGGAATAATGTAGTAAGGCCTATGTTGTATTGTTTATGCTTATGATTTGTATCGAACATGACATCCCGAGTCTTTTTAATGAAATACATTTCTATGGAAATGCTTTTGATAAATCTTTATCATATTTTGTTTTGGGACAAATTCCGCAACACTTTTATTTAAAACGTTACTCTGATTTTCAAACAAAGCATAAACAAAATCGGTCTTTTCTGGCTGTGAAAATGGGGATGTCACAAAATTGGCCGACATTGGTCCCTTCGACCCATTGGTATAATGAGAAGACTCACCTCAGTCTGCTGAAAACAATAAAGCCTCGACTTACAATCCAAAATCTCACACTTTATATATACACAAATAACCCTAATTAGGATTATGACACAACCTAGTCAAGGGCCCAAAATCCTATGTCAAATCCCTCTATTATGGCCTAAAAGAGTTTCCTTAAAATGGCCCTAACCAAACTTGGCCCACTTACACTAATGGGTTTAAGGCCCAACTCATGACCCTAGAGGCCCATAATAGAAATTGACGCACCTAACTTAACTAGGCCACAACCCACGATGCAACCCTAAGCTTCTAAAGTCCACATGCAAAGCCCACATCGAAAGCCAAAAATACCGAAACCCTCTGCTGAGTACGCGGGGCGTACTCAACTTGTATGCTAAGCGTACACGCTTAAGGGCTTGTATGTTGTGCGTACGAGCTTGTATGCCCATCTTACTCCTTTGATTTGCTAACTATGCCATTAAACTCTTATTTGGTTCAAACACTTACACTAATACTTAGATATGACCTCTTTGAGGTGGGTAATCACGTAAAGTTGCCAACTTTATGTGCATGCATCGAATCCCAAAAGCCCAAAAGAACTTTATAAATGACTTAATGCTTGCACGGAGGTCATAAACACCTTAAAGTTTGCGCCTTTAAGCTAGAAGAGGCCACTAAACGACTAGATCTACAACTTTGGCACCACAAATTGTCTTGACACATCAAGACCTTCAAAAAGGGACTAAAGAGACCAAAACAAGTCCAAAAGGAGATCTAAACAATATATGAGTAAGGTATGGACTTTATACCTCGAGAAGCTCCCTAAGATTAACGAAATTTTGGATCTAGAAGCTTCACGAAGTTCAAGAATTGTACCACAAGCTCTTCTCCTTGAAAACACACCCAAAAACGGCTTCCTTTTGACACTCTAAGCTCAAATTCACTTCCAATGGCTATTAGGGTTCTAGGGACGTTGAGAGGAAAATGAGGCTGATAGAAATGAGGTCCAAATGTTATAAGATGATTTAAATATGGCAAAAGACCACAACTTAGGGTTTTCAATTTGGGCAGTGTATGTTGCACATACCTCATCGTACACCCAACGTACGCGGCTCCGGTGCCCAATGAATGTGTGCCCTCATACGCTAAGTGTACAAGCGCGTATGCCCAGCGTACGAGGGGAGGGTTTTCTTTACAAAAACTTGAATTTAAACAAAAAGAAATATACCTGGATTTCAGATGTTACATTGTTGGGGAGAGGTTGGTCACAAGGTTATGGGAAGGACCGAAGTAGTCCTTCAGACCACGGAGCTTATTTAGCAGATTAGGAAGAGACTATAGGCTGCTCAGAGTCGGTAGAAGAGCTATGCCGACCGACACCGATTAGAGTTGGAGTTCTAGGTTGGTGATATGGTGCTCCTAAACGTCTCTCCCTAGAAGGGTGTGATACTGTCACACCTCAAAACCAAGAACGACGGAAACGTTCTGGGGCGGAGGACGTCATGTAAAGTATCACAACACAGTATAACAGTAAATAAGCAAACAACATCATCCATTGCATTAAATATATAATTTTAATACAAGCGTGTTCTGAATAGTTATAGACACCAAAAATGTAAATCAAAATAATAAGATGAGTCTTCAATACGCTCCATCTTCTCAAAAGATGACCTTGGTACCTGTCTATTGATGACCTGAGAATACAAGTTATTTTGAAAGAGTTTATCAATATTAAGCTGGTGAGTTCATAAGTATTTTAGTGTCGGTGTTTGTATCAAAACGTTTGAACGTGGTTTTAAAGTATGAGTTTGTAAACATTGGTGATAAAATTATGTGAATGTTTGTAAGTGTTTGTAAAAGTTTGAATCTCTTAGAAAAACCTATATTTTCTATTAAAAGTAGCCTTCTACCAAGGCGTAACTATTTTGTATGTTCGTTTATTGTAAAAGTGTGTAATTTTCCCAAGTGTAACTATCATTAACAAAATATAGTTCGTACATAAAGGTTTAAGTGAAATGATTACCAAATATATGTGAAGGGTAAATTAATGTAGTACTGTAGTGTTGTATTATAGGAACTACTGCTGTACTAACTACCTTAAACCGGATTTATATTAAGGTATCATGTGATTAATTGTACCATATTATCGACTAGGTAACACGACATTGTAGGTCGTAAAAAGGTATGACGTTTGGCACCCACAGACCTGCAGGTCCGGCTGTAGCTAGCAACAAGGTGTAGGATAGTCAATCCAGTATAGATCTATACGCAAACTCATGCTCTCCCTCCAAGAGACTTTGGCTACAACTCGGGCCATGACATTGAAGGCATGCTCCGATACAGTGGATCACAATTATGTTAACGTATTCATGTATATGTAATGTATTGTTACTCGTCCTAGTATCATTGTATATGTTCTCTTTGTAGTATAGTTGTAAATGTTCTCTTTCTAGTATAGTTGTATATGTTCTTCTTTCTAGTATAGTTGTATATGTTCTCTTTCTAGTATAGTTGTATATGTTCTCTTTCTAGTATTGTTGTATATGTTCTCTTTCTAGTATAGTTGTATATGCTCTCATTGTAATGTAATGTATATGTTTTCATAGTAATAAGTATTGACTCATGAATGAACTGACTCATTGAATATCTCATTATTCTAGCAATAGTATAAGTATATCCTGTGCTACCCTATGGTAACTTACTAATGATGTACTGGTACGTAAGAATATGGAAGAACCTTTATGACTATATATGTACACATGATATATAACTAATATTTAAACAACCTTCGGACGGATACCCGATATCCCACCAGACCACATCTCAAGCGCGAAAAGGAAATAGGGAACATTTCTTATATAACTATACATATATGGGCATGCAATATATAATAAATATAAAAGAGATTAAGTAAAAGTATTTGATAAGTAAAAGAATTTGTAAAATAGTTTGAAGTGAAACAGTTTGAACAGTAATAAAATCATTGGTTTTGTAGTTATTAATCACATGTGATTGATGTAATAACTATAAGTATTCAACTTGTATTCCCCCCATAAAAGCATTTAAAACATTTAAAAGTATTTCAAGGGTTAGTTAAAGGGGTATGAACTCACTTGCAGTGAGTGGATTGGGTTGAAGTGTCGGATACGGTGCTAGGTGACAAATGGAGACTTGTACACACGCACGAGCCTAGTTATCATATAATGAACATATATATATATATATATATATATATATATATATATATATATAACTAATTAGCCAATTTATAACTAATAAAATAAGTTGGGACACTCTAGAACATGAAAACACTTTGTATCAAGTGTTAAAGATCACAAGGGTTGCATCCAATTGTGTGTAGGGCAAAGCTAGGGTGTTTGGAGTTCAAGGGTAAACTCCTTTGGAGTTTACGGTTTTAGGGACCAATACCCAAGGAGTTTACGGCAGTAAACTCAAGGGTTTACGGTCGTAAACTCTACTCCTTATGAACCTATGTTGTTTTGTGGTTTTACAAGTCTTTTGAAGCATTTCTACTTGGTTGTTTGTCCTTTGGAAGGAACTAGGGCAACAAAACACCCCCTTTGAGGAGTTTACGGCCTCATGGTCATTTCCCTTTGGGTTTAATATCGTAAACCCATATGGAAAAGGGTATTGCCATGTTTTCAAGTCCTTAACACAACAAGGTAATTGTCTAGGTTAGTTTTTAGGCCTAAGGAAGGAATAAGGCCCATAAAAACACACTTTAGGGTGTTTACGGTTTTGGGAGATCCCCAAACCGCAAACACATAAAAATGTTGGATTTTTTTTGGTGTTTTTCAAGGCTTAAACACATCAAGGGTAGGTTTAAACATATCAAAGAAGGCTTAAAAATCAAACTAGGGCTTAGATAAGGACTTAGGCACACTTTGGTGCCTTTCTTGGTGTTTACGGCCCAAGAACATTCTTGGACCGTGAACACCCTAAACCTTGTGTTCTTGGCATATTTTCTTGATGTTTATATGTAATACTAGCTTAAGAAGTCTTAAAGATGGAAGTACTTACTATAATGAAGCTTGATTTGAGCTAAAAGTCCAAGAACACTTAGTGTGTGTTCTTGGTGTTTTTGGAAATCTAGACAAAATACATAAATGAATGGATGAATAGATGCACAAACACTAGATTAAGTGTTATACCAACTTGAAATGGTTAGAACACTTACGAGTTTGAAGATCTTGAATAAGTTTTAGGATGATACTTGAAAGGATATTTTGGAGTTTACACTTTTGATATTTGGGGAGTAAACCCAAATGGATAGACTTGGGGAGTAAACTCATGCATATGCATGAGTTCACGGATTTTTGGGTGATTTTTCGACCCAAACATAAAAGTTTGGTCGGGAATTTCTAAGACATGAGGTGTTTGCGGTTTTTAAAATTCAAAACCCGAGACGACACTTTTTTCACCCGTTCGTTTAAAAATAATATTAAAATATTCAAACGAACTTCAAATTTGTTAAAAATAAGAAATAGTTATATTAAATTATAATAAGAAGTGGTTGACTTTTAGGGTTTGACCGAATGAAAATTCCGGGTTATCACAAATACGCTTCAGGAAGAGGGGAAAATTGGGTCCCTGGTTTATTGAACTTTTTTGGGTGATTGACAGGGTTGGCAAGGTGGCTTACAGGTTAGATTTATTGAGCGAGCTCAGTCAGATCCACAACACTTTCCATGTCTCTCAGTTGCGGAAGTATGTGTTCAACAGCAAGGCAGTGGTTCCATTGGATGATATTCAGGTCGATGAGCGCCTAAACTATGTTGAGAAACCGGTGGCTATCCTGGAAAGGAAGATGAAGGTCTCGCACAACAAGGAGATACCTTTAGTAAAGGTACAGTAGCAGAATCAGAGAGGCTCTAAGTGGAACTAGGAGCCAGAGGCTGAGATGCAGGAGCATTATCTTGGGGTATTCGCTGCAGTCAACTTCGAGGACGAAGTCTAGATCAAGTGGGGGAGAATTGTAACATCCTGATGTTAAGTTACTTTTAATTTTGGACTCTATAGTTTTATTATGTTGCATTTTTGGTCCCTTAGTTAATAAAGAGTAGAAAAGTGGCATTTTGGTGAAAGTTGGGATAGGATGAGTACATTGTGCGTATGTTTGTATACACTGAGCGTACTAAGGCGCGCTTTAGTATGTTGGGCGTACACTTTGTACGCGAGGTGTACATGGAATGCATGAAAACCCTAGTTTTAGGGTTGTGGCTCATATTTAAGCAACCTTATGGACTCATATCCTCTTCTTACCCAGCCTCCATCTGTGAAATCGACTCTCAAGTAACTCTAGAGCAAGAGTGAGCAAATTTTGAGCCTTTAAGAGAGTTTTGGAGTGATTTTGAAGAGAGAAGATGGTGAGAAGATCTTGGAGTAGAGAGAACATTGGATCTAGGATTTTTTTTCTTGGTTTGCAACATATTGAAGGTATAAAGCTTGCATCTTTACCACTCCATCTTGTAGATCTTGGTTTTTGCTATTTAAAGTCACTTTTTGGTCCCAAAATGATGATTCATGAACATAGAGTGTTGTTGATCCATTAACCTGTCATTTCAGACCCTTGGAAGGGTCTTCAGTCATTAAAATGGATTCCAAGTGGTTGGTTTTGCTCCATGCATCATTTAGAAGGTCTTAATGGATTAAGAAGTTCAAATAAGCACTTAATGGACATGCAAAGTCATAAAGTTGGAAAATTTATGACTCTTGAGGGTATTTTAGCCGTGTATTTGAAAAATAGACGTGGGCGCTTAATCCATTAAGCACTTATTGAGATTTTAAGCATCTGGGAGTATGGCCCGCGTACCTAGAGTACGTCTTGCGTACGAGGTCAACCACCCCGATAGTGGCCAAAATGCGAGTATGCCCACCATAACTTCGGGATACGCCATGTGTACTCACTCTGAGGTGACTTGGATGAGTTGACTCGGCTGGGTTAACTTAGTTGATTTGAGCAGTTTGACTTTGACTTTGACAAAGTTTGACTTTAGGGTATTTTGGGATTTTGATTGAGATTGGTCATTTGGTTGGAATATGTGACGATTAGAACTGTGATTCGAAGTCGAGACCTCATCAACTTTTGTCCGGTTTATGATGTGAGTTTTCCTCACCGTACTTGCAAGTTGAAGACACCAAGGCCGGCCTATTGGATTAAATATCATGTTATGTGATAGTATGTTATCATGTTGTAGTGATCTGTTAGATTGGTATCCTAGTATTTAGGATGATGCTATGCTTAGTGATCTGTAAGATCTGTCTGATTGTCTGTTGATTGGTTGTATGTACGTTTATCTGTTATGTATATATTACCATGTTGTGTGTGCTTAGGTTGAGGCGGACCAGTGTAGACTGAAGGAAAGAGACTTAGGGTGTCCCGGATAAATTGCATGCCTTAGAGGCGTAACAGTCAAGCTGAAGGCCCGGAGAACGGTCCAGATAGGTTGAAGGCCCGATGAGGCGTTCCAGTCATGCTAAAGGTTTAGTGAGCGTTCCATATAGTTTGTAGGCTGGTGCGGCGTTCCACTCATGTTGAACGCTCTGTACGCATGTTGTTTGCGATTATGTTTATATGGTGGTACTTTGGGGGAACTCGCTAAGCGTTGGTGGTGTTCCACACACACACACACACACAAACACACTAAAAGTATATTTTGCGTTGCAAAGTTGGCGATTAGTTTCATTTTGACAACCTGTTTTCAGTTGTCGAGTAAGTAAAATGTTTATACGGGTAACAAATGTAAATATATTGTTGTTTTATTAAAAGCGTGTAAAACGACGACGATAAATAGTTTTTTTTGGCGAATAGTTTTTCTTACGGGGAAAGAATTATTAGATATTATTATTAGTTATTATGTAATAAAAAATCACTACTTTTTAATAACATATATATGTTTAGACCTTATATTTATATTGCATGCTTATAGATTAATATAATTTAATTAATATCGTGTCTATTTAAAAAATTAAAATTAATTTATATAAACGAATATAATTTTTTAAAGTTGTCATTTTGCTCCAAATTAAATTTGTTAATAACCTTCATCAATTTAAGTTTTCAAACTTTTGGCAAGTACTAATTATATTTATGTATAATTGATTTGTATACAAACTTTGTAATTTATACTTTTTAAAATTCAAAATATGACTAATATGTTATATATATATATATATATATATATATATATATATATATATATATATATATATATATATATATACATACATACATACATACATACATATATATGGTTAAGTTCATGAGAGACCACTATATTTTGTGAGACGGAGAGAAGCAATCTAAGCCACTCATTTTGTAGATAAAGAAAACATTCTTACAATGTAAAATAATTGAAAATTTTCAAAAAAAATTTTAAAATATTATTTTTGTTATTTTTTAATCAAAAAAAAATTAACGTTTTTTTTAAATATCTTTGAAATATTCTAGTAGAATATTAGAATATTTTACATATCTGAAAAATCTAGTAGAATATTAGAATATTCTAACATTGTAAAAATCATATTATAATATTTACAGTGTAATATTTTATTTAAATATTTCATGTATTTTTCAAAAAAAAATGGCAATTTTAATTTATTTGTTTATTTACCTTTTTAGGTAAATAAAATGATGAAAATAATAATTAAAAAAAAGAATTTTTGGATTTTTCTTTTTATTTTGCATTTTAAGTTTATTTTTAGATTGCGTCTCACGGTCTCACATTAATAGTCCATTTCTTAAAATAAATAACATTTTTACCAAAATACTCCATTATTATTACTTAACTAACTAAACATTTAATGAAACATTAAATACAAAATAAGGAAAATTGTCATTTTATTGTAAAAAGTTAGTGATAATTAATGTTTTCTTAATCTGTGTGTTTTTTTATCCGTGGACAATAATTTTGGGACGAATAAAGTATATATATATATATATATATATATATATATATATATATATATATATTATATATATATATATATATATATATATATATATATATATATACAGAGAGAGAGAGAGATAGAGATAGAGAGAGAAAGAGATAGTTGGGTTCATATATAAACCTTAATTATTATATGAACATATAACATATTCTGAGCCAATCATTTAATAAAGGTAGTTTCATAATTTTGCTAAATAAATTAATTTCCATCTAAAATTAAATCCTTATAATTATGGTAACTAATTAAACTTCCAAGATTATAATTTTGGAAAATGATGATCACGCTTGGATCAAAAGAAATTAGTGGTGGCGACGTATCTTTTTAGTCAATGATGTTAAAAGAAAATTTGGAATGTTTTATATTTTCCAGATTCTTTAAGAATGTATTTTTTTCAATACAGATAATATCTTCATTATTATTATTTTAGAATGCATGATAACATATTGATTTTTTTTAACTTTGTTGTTTTTTACACACAATGCATTATTCTTCTAGAATGTATTAATCTTTCAGAATACATATGTATAGTTACGTATTTACTTCTTTTTCTTAAGAAAATATTGGCTAAGTGGTTCAAATGCATTTATCAATTAATGGATTTTTAAAGAATTAACTTTTATTCTTAGAGAATGAATTCTAATTCTTCAAGAATGTTTGAGGAGAATGACATTCTTAGCCATTCTTGTCAATAAGCATGTAGCTTCAACTAACCAAACCGATTCTTTATCATTCTAAAAAATGTTTATTTATTTAAAAACTTGATTCTAATCATTCTAAAAAATGTTTAGTTAACTATAAAAATTGATTTTTAATCATTCTCAAAAATCAATATTTAATATTCTTTAAGAATGTTTCTAATAACCGGTGATTTAAAATTTTGAGGAAGTGATACGTTTAAATTATTTATTTTTCTTATATATTGTGTAATTTACAATAATGTTTGTTTAAATATTTATATGTTTGATTTTTTTTAGTAATTAATTTGATTTATTTACCTAGAATGTAGTTAATTCCATTTCTCTCTCTTAATAAATTATCATACTTGCCAATATAATTAACTAAGTGTAACTATATAGAAAATTCTAGTCCATGTTGATAAAATGTACCTTCATATCACCACTTTTCATTTTTTTTAGTCTAACGCCAAAATTTAGTTCAATAAAGAACCATAATTATTGGTTTTCCATGGAAACAATTTGTTTTTCTCAAGTTTTAGAACTTATTGTTCATCCAAAAAAAAAAAACAAAACAAAAAATTTCTAAATTAATAACTTCACATTGTGAATGCTAAAAAATAAATTATATATTTTTCGACCTCACCGTGCGAATTTGACGATTTTTTTTTATCAAATTTGATATTATTGGAAAAATGATAAAAAATTATGAATTTTTCTATATTTTTAGTTTTTTTCTTATAAAAAACAAGCTCTAAATATTGGAAAAAAAATTGGTTCACTGGTATGGTTCTTTGTTGAACCTTGCGATATATATATATATATATATATATATATATATATATGTATATATATATATATATATATATATATATATATATATATATATATATATTTATATATATATAGGGAGATGTTCAATAGAGAACCATAATTAACCAATGAACCAATCTTTTTTTCAACTTTTAGAACTTATTTTTTATCAAAAAAAAAAAAACTAAAAATACGGAAATTCATAACTTTTTATCCATTTTTCTAATGATATCAAATTCGAAATTTTTTTTTTGTTAAATTCACAATGTGAATCTTTGAAAATTCACAATGTGAATCTAAATTCATACGGTGAATCCGAAAAATATATTTAAAAAAAAAAATTAAAAAAAAAGAAAAAAAACAGTAAAAAAAGGTTAGAAAGCTAAAATAAAAGCTGTCATATAGAAAATATATATAAAAACCCATAAAAATGTGAATAAAAGAGAAAAAAAATAAGATATTTAAAATAAATTAAAAAAAAAACTGAAAAGAAAACTAAAAAGTAAAGAAAATAAGAAAAATATCATTTTAATAAATATTTTTGAAAAGACACTAAAATGGTAAATGATTCAAATCTCTCACTCACTCTCTCTCTCTCTCTTTCTCTCTCTCTCTCTCTCTCTATATATATATATATATATATATATATATATATATATATATATATATATATATATATATATATATATATATATATATATATATATATATATATATATATATATATATATATATGACATTGCTGGGTTTTTGTCAGAGTCATCAAAGATTCCTCGTCCTAACAGGTGAGTGATTGGTTATATCAAAGTCAGTTGGATTCATGTTTCTTGCATTTTCATCATGAAATTTTGAAGGCTTCATTTAATATTTTATAATCTCAACAAATAAAAAGTCAGACAAAAAAGTTCTCTCAACTTTTTTCTTCGTAGTAATAAAATAAAAAGTTGGAAAAAAAAAGTTCTCTCAACCTTTTTTCTTCGTAGTAATAAACCAAAATAAGAATAAATGGAAAAGTTAGATTAATACTCATAAACAAAAATTCATTGTAATTTTCATGATCCAGAAATTAAAAAAAAAAAAAATACTCTAAACAAAAATTCATTGTAATTTTCATGATCCAGAAATAAAAATATTGTTTTGCTCTTTAGTTTGTCATCATTAATCTTTTTATTGTGTTCTAATTTTAACCCAATTTCCACTTGGAATTTCAAGATAAGAAACATCTTTTAAATTTAACTCAATTTCCATTTAGATGAATTTAAAGATAAGAAACATTAAAGAATTTCGTCATACCCTGGTTGATGGTTAAAGTCCGTGATGGACCAAATAAATTTTTAGGAACAAGATTTAATCGGTTTGTGTGCTAGCCGTTAAGAAAATATAACAATTACAATTTGTAACATATCAATAAAAATTCACTAAGAGTAACCTTAAAGTTTTTGTTTATAAGTCTTTATTTATATTTATTAAGTGAAGTGCAATGTAGTTGTTTGAGAGTGTTCTTGTTGTAGGGAAGCACGAGTTTGATCACCGTCATTTGTATCTTTTTACGTTGATTGAAACCGCGTTTGGTTGAACCTACATTGAACCTAATCGTTTAGTTTATATTTATTTATGAATTTATCATAACTATTAAAAAATTCCAATTACGTCCAAACCTTTTTATATAATTTTTTTTCTGTTTTCAAAAATTATGAGAAATTTCATTAAATGACAAAAAGAAATGAGGTGTTTGAGCATTTTGACCATGAAAATTTGAGTTTTGTAGAATGACTAAGGGATCCTCAGAGGGGGCTCTGTGAAAGCCTTTTACCTTATGAGGAATGTGAATAGTAACGAGAAATTGAGGTGGCATAGGAAAAAGACAAAAAAAAGTTTGTTGCATAGTTCCTCAGAGAGGGCACTAAGGAAAGGTGGTTGAGGCTCTGAGGATCTGTTCTTTATCAGCACACCTCTGAGGAACTGTTATTCAGCTAATGAAATCCCGATTTTTGTCTTGGTTAGCCGAAGAACAGTTCCTCAGAGGTGTGCTGATAAAGAAAAGATACGCAGAGCCTTAGCAACCTTTCCTCAGAGCCCCCTCTGAGGAACAATGCAACAAACCATTTTTTTTTGTCTTTTTCTCATGCCACCTCAATTCCTCGTTACTATTCACATTCATCAGAAGGTAAAATGCTTTCGTAGAGCCCCCTCTAAGGATCCCTTGGTCATTTTACAAAACTCAAATTTTCATTGTCAAAATGTTCAAACACCCCCTTCTTTTTGGTCATTTGATGAAATTTCTCAAAAATTATTCTATTAAAAATTTTGTTTTACACCTCACTTTATATTTGTTTTACAATTTTTTTGAATAATTCAATTTTACAAAAATAGACCCAACTCATCGAGTACCAAAAATTGACACATTCACATATTGGCTGATGTCGGGAGAGGACGGCCTAGCTTGCCTTATATGATTACCCACCAAACTGATTTCCATCAAAAGAAATCATATACAACTATTAGGCTCTAACGTATTTGTAACGCCCGTACATCAGGGCTAGTCAATTTAGAGACGATAGGCGTCAAAAATGACTTTTTGATGGAAGATTATCTAGAAGGATTAATCTTAACCAAGTTGTAGTATATGTCACAAGGTTTCCGTGCATATAAAGAACGCCAAAATCCGAGTTATAACGAAGAAGTTATGACCTGTCGAAGTTTCGCGACAGAACCGACACGACACAACGCAACGTAAAAAGTGAATTTACGTTAGAGCGGTATTTAGCCTTAGCAATCTAAACGAGGATCGAAGGTCTCGTTGTTGGTATCGAAGCGATAAAAAGTTAGGCGAGAACGGACGTCAAATGAAGAAGTTATGAATTTATAACGAAGTTTTTCTGTCGCGGCCTACTAAAAATAAATAATAAAAATAAAGTCGAAATTAGCCGACGGAGTCTAAACGAAAGTTGTAGAGCGTAGTCTCACCTTCGCGTGGATATAAAGAACGTCGAAAACGGAGTTCGTATGAAGAAGATATGAATTTCCGAAGTTTATTAAATAAATTTTATTTATTTTTAATCTTTTAATCCGGCATTATCCGAAGACGAGTCACCGGTCCGATCCGACGTACGCCCCGCGTACTCCGAAGAGTGTCGACATTTCGGATGACGCATGCAGTGACGATTTCGGAAGCAGTACGCGCTGCGTACTGCAGTACGCCCCGCGTACTCCGAGGCTCCAGCCTCCTATAAATAGGAACCGAAGGCAGCCGAGTCTTTTGCCAATTTCTTCTCTTCTCTCTCCCGTTTTGCATCGTTTTGCGTGCCAGAAATATCCCGAAGCCCCGGTATTATTCTCGAGCCCCGAGGCAAGTCCCGAGATCCCGAAGATCCCGAGAAGTGCGGTTCCCGAGCCGAAGCTCTGCCTGCGAGAAGTACGATTTTTGAAGAGATCATCCAGATCTGCTGAGGATTACTACTTCTGCAAGTCGTAGTGCTGTCCGATCATCTTCTGATCAGGTGAGTGTATACTACCTTTCACAAACACGATAATAATACAAGTATGGTTCGAGTGTATTAAGTATATTGTTGTTTATACGTGTGAGTGTGTAGTTACTTTCTTCTAACACATAAATATTAAATATTTTCTATAAAATACGTGCTATGTGTATGATATAAAGTTGTTTATATGTGTGGGTGTATAGTCCCTTTCATAAACACGGGTATAATACAAGTATTGTTTGAATGTATCACGTATATGTATGGGAGAGTGTGTGGTTACTTTCTTCCAACACATAAATATGAAGTATTGGTTATAAAATACGTGCGATGTGTTTATATATTGTTGTTTATTTGAGATGAGTATGGAATGAATGTCTTATATAGTTTTTAAATGAGTCAAACTGTATATGTATTCCATATCTACAAATATGCTGGGTAGAACATGGGTAGATGAGATAGTTGGTATGTGATAAAATGATGATGTATGTAAGATGATTAAGAATGATATTGGCAGATGCACCAATTAGAGAATGTCATAATACTAGCAGATGAGCTCAAGCATAGTATTGGTAGATGAACCAAAGAGAAAGTGACATAATACTAGTAGATGCACTTAAGTATAGTATTGGTAGATGAAACTAAAAGAGCATGCCTTAATGCTAGCAGATGCGCTTGAGAATAATATTGGTAGATGCACCAAGTAGTGAATGTCGTGATCTTGGCAGATGCGCAAAATAGAGATTGTCATAACAATAGCAGATGCGCTTATAGGATAATCTTGGCAGATGCGCTTATAAGATAATGTCAGCAGATGTGCCTAAAAGAGAATGTCATAAACCTGGCAGTCGCGCCTCATAGTGTATGACGTAATCCTGGCAGAGGCGCTTAAAGGATAATATTGGCAGATGCGCCTTATGTAGCAATGGAAGTTTGTGTAAATTCCTTAGGTCAATCCTTAGGAATGAAGGAATGACGAGTAGTTGAATTCCTAGGGTAAAATCCTAAGAAACATAATAGGGATGAGTAATTGAGTTGATTGTTTGATGGTTGAATATAATAATTGTATTATTGTGGGTTGAAAACCCTATATGCTCACCAGGCTCCCAAGCCTGACCCACTCAGTTTTCTTTGCATTACAGGTAATGGCACAAGAGTATAAGTTGGTGGACTTGACGAGAGATTTTGGATTATAGGCCAGTAGTTATGAATAACTGTTGTAAGGTCTATTTATTATTGTTTATGCTTTGGTCTGTATCGGAACATGACATCCCGAGATTTTATTATTTAATGAAAATACATTCTCTTTGAGAAACGTTTTGATAAATGGTTATCATATTTTATTTTGGGAACAAATTCCGCAACCGTTTTCTTTAAACGATCACTCTGATTTATAAAACAAAGCATAAACAAATCGGTCTTTTTCTGGCCGTGAAAATGGGGATGTCACAGTATTACTCATCTATTGCCTAATATGACTAGGATCTTACATTGACTATAG